>NC_092416.1:6752002-6997002 GCF_040894005.1 Engystomops pustulosus | reverse complement strand
TCAGGCGCTGGTCACAGCAGGAACAGCAGAGAGCTTCAAGAAGGTTCTAGATGCCTTTTTACACCTAAATAACACTGATGGTTATGTTATATAGAATTGTTTCCCCTAAATCCCTTCCCCTTCCCTTCCTTGGTTGAACTTGATGGACAAGTGTCTTTTTTCAACCGTATAAACTATGATACTATGAAGGACACAGGTCAAGGCAGAGATGCCATTACTATAATGTAACTACAAGCACTTGTCCCATGTGACCCACCCCCTGCTCCGCATTCTTTATACAATGTCAGGAAAGTTTCATGTATTCACATGGAATTGTCTACTACTGTATAAGCTATAAAATGAATCCTACTCACTGGCATGATAGTACTCCGACTTCACATAACATTCAGTAGAGTCGGGACACTCAACCGATTTCCCTTCACAGTCGTTGCTGTTCTTCTCCAAACATTGAAAACATGTAATATCGGAATCTGCGAGACAGAATCTTGTCAGGAAATGGTGAAAAAACATTCTGAAGGATTGTTACCAATTTGGAGTCAATATAGGAGTTAAAAGAAATTACTCCAAAGATTTTCATTCAAGGAAGTTCAAGGCTCAAGGTAGAGTCTGAGGTTGGATAAAATGTTCTCTTGGAAGTATCTGACATACTGGGGCAGATTTACTTACCCGGTCCATTCGCAATCCAGCGGCTCGTTCTCTGCGGTGGATTCGGGTCCGGCCGGGATTCATTAAGGCAGTTCCTCCGACGTCCACCAGATGTCGCTGCTGCGCTGAAGTTCCCCGGAACGCACTGGAGTACACCGAGCCGGGCTGAGTGAAGGTAAGTGCAAGCTCCGCAACACATTTTTTTAAAAAAATGCGGCGGTTTTTCCGAATCCGTCGGGTTTTCGTTCGGCCACCCCCCTCCCCCCCCCGATTTCCGTCGCGTGCATGCCGGCACCGATGCGCCACAATCCGATCGCGTGCGCCAAAATCCCGGGGCAATTCAGGGGAAATCGGCGCAAATCATAAATATTCAGGTAACACGTCGGGAAAACGCGAATCGGGCCCTTAGTAAATGTGCCCCGCTGTGTGTTAAATATTAGTTGTTAATTAGAGTCTGATAACTGGTGTAGATTCTGTCATCTTAGTATTTCTCTATGGATAAGGTAAAAGTACAGAACACTTCCTATAGATCGCCATGGAGTCCGTGGGAAAGGTCTACCTACCGTAATATTACTTTGATAGATCTTACCTGCCCCTGAGATGGCACATAGGATGGTGAGAGAGATGATGAAGGACCTCATCATGGCTGAGACGAGAAGCTGGTGAGAAGAAATCTGCTGCTTTGTATATGGGACCGATGGGACGATGGTATTTATGGCCGCAGTCAGGGCTGTGTCACTATTAATGTTTATTCAGTTAATATGTGTCGTCATGTTCTAAATAACAGGAGAAGCTCCAGGCCCCTGTGCAGGTGAGATGGTGTCTACTGCCAAGTCACCTCCGGTTGTTTTCCCAAAAGTTTCCATCCTTATTAACAAATAATTACAATACATGGTGATATTAAGAAGCTGGAACTCTGCCCATCCAACTATAATGATCGTTTCCAACTCCTGGGAGTAGAATGGGCTTCCACCATCTTGATTCTATACATAAATATTTCTTGTTACTAACTACACTGCTCTAAGAAACAAAAGGGAAGACTAAAATTTCACATCTTAGAACTCAATGAATGAAATATTCCAGTTGCAATTCTTTATTCCTTACATAGTGGATTGTGCTGAGAATAATAAAACATAAATAGTCATTGAACAGCAAAATAAGTATCCAGTGAAGGCCTGGATTTGGAATTATCCTCAAAATCAAAGCGGAAAATCAAAGGCTGATCCGACTTCATCAGTGAAAAGGCCTTAGTAGGCTTAGTAGTGTGTGTGGCCTCCATGTGCCTGTATGACCTTCCTACAAGACCTGGGCATGCTCCTGATGAGGCTTAGTAGTGTGTGTGGCCTCCATGTGCCTGTATGACCTTCCAAAAACACCTGGACATTCTCCTGATAAGACTCAGTAATGTGTGCGGCGTCCACATGCCTGTATGATCTTCCAACAACACTTGGACATGTTCCTCCTGAGGTTCAGTAATGTGTGTGGACTCCACATTTCTGTTTGACCTTCCAGCAACACCTGGGCATGCGCCTGCTGAGGCTCAGTAATATGTGTGGCCTCCATGTGCCTGTATGACCTTCCTACAAGACCTGGGCATGCTCCTGATGAGGCTCAGTAATGTGTATGGCGTCCAAGTGCCTGTATGACCTTCCTACAAGACCTGGGCATGCTCCTAAGGCTCAGTAATTTGTGTGGTGTCCACATGCCTGTATGACCTTCCTTCAAGACCTGGGCATGCTCCTGAAGAGGCTCAGTAATTTGTGTGGTGTCCACATGCCTGTATGACCTTCCTACAAGACCTGGCCATGCTCTTGATGAGGATCATTAGTGTATGTGTGGATTCCACATTCCTGTTTGACCTTTCAACAACACTTGGGCATGTTCCTCCTGAGGCTCAGTGAAGTGTGTGGCGTCCACATACCTGTATGACCTTCCAACAACACCTGGGCATGTTCCTCCTGAGGCTCAGTATTGTGTGTGGCCTCCACACACCTGTATGACCTTCCTACAAGACCTGGGCATGCTCTTGATGAAGTTCAATAGTCTGCGTGGCCTCCACATAACTGTAGGATGTATAATGTCTGGACATTCTTCCGATGATTTTCCAAAATCCCAGATCTCTTCCAAAGTCTGGATTAAAGTATTACTCAACTCCTGGATGGTCTGTGTTGCAACGTGGCATTGGTGGACTGAATAAGGCATGGAGTCCCATATGTAATTGTTTGGATTCAGACGTGGAGAATGGGCAGGCTAGTCCATGGCACCAATGCCTTCATCATGCAGGACCTGCTGACACACTACAGATACATGAGGCCTAGCTCTTTTTATTAATCAAAATGTAGCCAGGGTCTGCTGCACCTTCATATAGTCTCAAACTGGGTCTGATGATCTTATCCTGCTGTCTAATGGCAGCAGCTGTGGTTGTGCGGCCCTACAAAGAAATACCTCCACACACCATTCGTGACTTACTACAAAACTGGTCATGATGGAGGATGTTTTGCATCTCCTGACTCTGTCACATGTGCTCAGTGCTAACTCCTCTTATCTGTGCGGAGCACAAGTCTGCCACTCTTGGTGTTCTCTGGCAAATGCTGCACAATGCTTGGCTATAGGCACAACACATACTTTTGGTGGTCAGGCCCTCATACCACCATTATAGAGCCTGTTTCCAACAGTTTGAGAAGACACAAGGATATTAGTGGCTGCTGGAAGTCATTTTGCAGGACTCTGACACTACTTCTCCTGTTCCTCATTGAGGAGGAGATAGCGGTCCATCTGATGGGCTTTTGTCCTCCGATGGGAGTTCTGCAGTGGCCTGTCTCCTGGTAGCGCCTCCAGCCTCTAGACACTTCATTGACAAACGCAGATAACCTTCTTACCAACGCTCAAATTGATGTGTTACCCTGCACTACCTGGGCAACTTCTGTGGGATGTAGACACTTCCTGCATAAGTGGTCGCCACCTACAGATCCCTCTTTCATAGGGGTTGTCTTAGTAATTGCATGAGTATCATTTCTAACTGGTCTTGGTACCGTTGGCATCCATTGATTCACAATCAGTACCGATTCATATCAGGACAGGCTGATTTTTACAGATGTGTAATAATTGAGTGTCGTTTCGTTGCTCAAGTGTTCCCTTTATTTTTTTGTGCAGTGTTTATTACATCTTTCCCAACTATGAAAGCAGAATTGTGGTGTAAGATTTCTGTGCACATGCAACTCTTTGGGGATGTTCTCTGGGTAGCCGCTGCATAATGGTTGCAGGGCCGGCGCTATGGGTAGGCAATGGGGGCAATTGCCAAGATTCAAATGAATCTTGAATTTTGTTTCTAGGTGCCAGGGATCCAGAGATATTCAGGTTTAAAGTGAGAATATCAGGTGCCATTTTTATATAGAAAAATCACTCCTGACGACCGATTAACAGTTAATATCTCCTGACACTTAGAAACACAAATTTAGATTCATATAAAAGAGGAGACTCTCTTCTTCCATAGGAAAAAAGAAGTGATGTTCTATGTGTCACAGAGCCAGAGATACAGCCCCCTGAAGTGTGACCCCCTCCAGATTCTCAGCCATTGGGCTACAGGGAGAATTTGCTGCACACAGGAGCTGCTGCACCTCACAGATAATAGAAATATTGGGGGTTATTTACTAAGAGCCCGATTCACGTTTTCCCGACGTGTTATCCGAATATTTCCGATTTGCGCCGATTTTCCCTGTATTGCCCCGGGATTTTGGCGCACGCGATCGGATTTTGGCGCAATGTGTCGCGAAAATTGCACTTACCTTCACCAAGTATAGGCCGGTGAATTTCAGGGCGTTCCGGCGGACCTCGGCGGACTTCAGCGCAGCAGCGACATCTGGTGGACGTCGGAGGAACTGCCTTAGTGAATCCCGTCCGGACCCGAATCCTGTGCAGAGAACGCTCCGCTGGATCGCGTAAGTAAATCTGCCCCATTCACTTTATAGGTTACTACATTTTGAGAAGGGATAATATCACCTAATATTCATGTTTTTAACCCTTCTCTATGCAGAACTATCTAAGAACACACTTTCTCTCTTATTCCCTTTTATTTCGTGATAGTTTTTTTTGTTGGGAAAATTGACTGATATGATGAACATTCGATCCCCTTCGCCTAATGTGACTACATATTAACACCGCGACCAGAACATGTCCATAAAGTTCTATGTAACATCAGAAACACCCACATGTCCTGGAATACAGTTTTTATTTCCCACCATCCTCCATTATTTCCACCGATGTTATGACGTTCTCACTCAAATTCTTATGAAGCGCGGAGGGTTCTGTTATTGTGCGGATAATACATCGGTGACATCTAACAGTGACTTATTATGTCATTAGCTTGGGTTATGGATATATAGTTATGTATTTGTGTCACCATTGTGTAAGGAGCATATAATGATACATCTGTGTGACGCTCAGTGCAATTTTCTGCAGTTCCCTTTGCTGCATATTTTGGTGAATATATTGGTGTGGGGTCTGTATGATCTCCTCACATCTAACTGGTTTAGGAAAGTAGATTTTCTTTATATAAGTATCTGGATTTGTACATATTTTAGAGGAAATTTTGAATGTTAATTGCCAAATGCATCGCCTGGTTGTCTGCTTTCAAAAATATATAGGTTTTATGGCGCCTTTACCTTTTAGCTGTCTTAACATTTGTAGCTGAAAAGCAGATATCTAGTTATTACAGTGTTAGTGATATTATGATGATTTATTTATGTGAACAGATCAATATGGGACATTTGTGAACTCTACACATGTCCATCTATTACATTTAGGAGATGTGAAGGTAAATGTTTTCTGTTTGGAACAAATTTTTTGCCATCAAAGTCAAATTTTAAGTATTTTTTATAAAATGTTTCAGTTTGAATCAAAATTGCATGAAGGCGCCTATGTCTATAAACTGTTTGATGCAATTTTGAAAATGGGGCAAGTGTCTGCTTTCAGAAAATATCGGTCCCTGTCCCCAATGGGCTTCACAGTCTAATCAACCTACTAGTAATTTTTTGGAGTATAGGAGGAAACCGTAGGACCAGGAGGAAACCCACGCAGACACAGAGAGAACATACAAACTCTTTGCAGATGTTGACCAGCGCTGCAAGGCTGTAGTGCTAACCACTGAGCCACTGTGCTGCAAGGCTGTAGTGCTAACCACTGAGCCACCATGCTGCAAGGCTGTAGTGCTAACCACTGAGCCACCATGCTGCCCATCAATCTC
This sequence comes from Engystomops pustulosus, assembly GCF_040894005.1. Lineage (NCBI taxonomy): Eukaryota > Metazoa > Chordata > Amphibia > Anura > Leptodactylidae > Engystomops > Engystomops pustulosus. The sequence goes on along the minus strand of NC_092416.1, from coordinate 6,991,115 downwards.
CCTATGATCTATCTCGTATAAAATTCTCCAAAATTACAGTTTGTTTTACCACACTAAAGGGAGCCTGTTGCTGACTGTGACTGGTTTTATTTTGGGGCCCCACTTTTGGTTTTGCCCAGGGCCCCACTTTGTCTAGAACCGGCCCTGAATGGTTGACTTAAAGTCAATGGGGCAAAATGTATTAAGACTGGAATATTTCACAGCAGTATTAAAATTCTTCTCTGCCAGTGCAAGGCATCCCGGATCTACGAAGAGGCTTTGGCTCAGTAGACCTGGAAGCCACCTCCGCCAGTCGAGACTTCTTCAGACCAGGTACAGCTTGGGAACAAAAAGCAAAATTCCAGCTCACCTCCAGCCTTTCTTAAACATATACGGAACCGGCAAGGAACCCACCTCGTTTGGAAAGGTAAAACAACATAAAAAATAATCCGATGGTCCAGCCAGATTCCAAAACGTGTTCAAAATTTATTCAATGAATATCTTTACATCCACAGTCCACCAACGCATAATTCCTGTCCACCAACGCGTTTCAAACGGTACAACCGTCCTTAGTCATGGTCTGGTCCAGGCAGAACTTGGCAGAAAGTTTTGAGCTATAGGGGCTCATTTACTTACCCGGTCCATTCGCGATCCCGCGGCGCGCTGTCCGACGTGGATTCGCGTCTGCCGGGCTTCACTAAGCCCGTGCGCCATTGGGTCAAATTTACTTACCCGGCCCATTCGCGATCCAGCGGCGCGTTCTCTGCACAGGATTCGGGTCCGGACGGGATTTATGAAGGTAGTTCCTCCGCCGTCCACCAGGTGGCGCTGCTCCGCTGAAAATCATCTGAACGCACCGGAATACACCGAGCTGGACCAGGTGAAGGTAAGTGCTTCCCAAGCGACACATTTTCGGTTTTTAAATGCGGCGGTTTTTCCGAATATGTCGGGTTTTTGTTCGGCCACGCCCCCCGATTTCCGTCGCGCGCATGCCGGCGCTGATGCGCCACAATCCGATCGCATGCGCCAAAATCCCTGGGCAATTCAGGTACAATCGGCGCAAATCGGAAGTATTCGGGTAACACGTCGGGAAAACGCGAATCGGGCCCTTAGTAAATGACCCCCAATACGTTTCTGTGACGGCCATTAATCATTCATTTTCTTTTTTTTAGCAAATTAGTATCTGGCATAATTTATATGACGTAATATGAAAATTCTAGGGCTATTTGCTTTCCTAAATAAATGTTAATTTAAGATTGATTTACATTTGCAATAGAAAATTCTAATTCATGTTAAAAAGTTTGCTTGAAATTTTGTTTAGATTCAATTTCAAATTCATGTCAGTTATATATACTGGTCAGAGGTCGCGTTAACACCTGCACCTGCGTCATAGACGCTTGTACAGGCAGTTTTACTACTATAAAGACTGATGCATCTAAGAGTGCCTAGATTCTTCAATCTACCTGGGAAGCAAATTGTGATTCAGCTCCGGACAGCTCCTCACTCACAGTCACTGAAGGAGACACTGAGGAGCTGTTGTTAGTATCAATCCTGCAGTTTGCTCTGTAAGTTCACTTTAAGCTCACAGATGTATCATGAGCAGAACAGGGAGGTAGCTCCTCCTTCACTTACTTAGATATCACACTGTCGGATCAGGGTGGGCAGAACTATACAAAGCCACACCCCCTCTGTTTGCCGATGACTCCGGGCGCTGTCCCAGATGAAAGTATTTCATCTGAAAAAACAGTCCATTGAAAAAACTGTCATGGGTCTTTCATTCAGTCCAGTTTTGTGCCATACAATGGCTCTTAGGCCTCTCCCTATATGCTGAATATATAAGTCAAATTACTACAAATTTCATACTTTTCCTCAACTAAAAATACTCCTCAGAAATCTAAGAAGTATTTTTACTCTGCCAAAAAAAATGAGGGCGACCTCTGATGCTGCCGTTAATGGTCGACCTAAATGGATATTATTCATAAAACTGATATCACATTTAACAATTTTTTTTTGTCTAGCAATTACTTCAATTATCACATTTCCATGGTAACATTTCTAAATGTCCCTCTTAATTCTTGTAAATTTTTGAATATGAAAATATCACTTTACTTTTAATTCTAATTCATTTTGACATTTTATTGAAGTTTTAGCCAAGTTGATTTTCAAAACAAGATTAGATTTTTTTTTTAAATGTCCTTAATATTTTATCAAAATATTTTGTGTATACTGTCCTGCTATTGCTATTGGGTAACTGCCTAGGGCCCCCACCCCTAATGGGGCCCCCTGACTGTAGAGACAGATCAGAAACATGTTGTGTAATGTAGAGGGCAGCCTGCACACAGGGGACAGGGGCACCCAGAGATTTTGTCAGTGAATGTGAGTGAAGAAGAGATGGTCCTGCATTTTGTAGAGGGACTGCTGCTTCATGTGTCACTTTAACAGTTGCTCCTCCCCCCTGACTCCGTTTATGCCATTCTCTGTTATAGAGGTCTAATGGGGTCAGGGAAAGTCTGCTGCCATTGTCTGTGTTCTCAACCCTTCTGTGCACTGATCCTTCCTGGTGGCTTCATCCTTTACTTCATGTAAGATAAAAACAATCTATGTGGGAGGGTAGATGGAGTCATGAGGGGAGGGAGCTGGGCAGTTATTGTGTGTAGTAGATAATCCTAAACAGATGAGTTTTCAGAATATGTTTGAAGGTTTGGAAGGTGGGGGACAACGTGACACATTTTGGTAGAGAATTCCAGAGTCTGGGGGCAGCACGGGAGAAGTCCTGGATGCGGTAGTGAGAAGAGCGGATGGTAATAGAGAGAAGCTGAAGGTCCTGTGAGGAGCGGAGATTACGTGTGGGACGGTATTGGATGATTAACTCAGAGATATATGTAAGGGACAGGTGGTGGGCGGCTTCGTAAGTCATGGTGGTACGATGGGTAAACAGTGGAGAGACTGGTAGAGAGGAGAGGAGGGATGGATTAGCCAGGTGGAAGAGGTGACGGGGCATCAGAGACTTAGCTGGGAGACCACAGTGAAGAATATTGCAATAGTCCAAGCGAGAGATGATGAGGACCTAATAAGTAGACTCTAGATTGAGAAGGGATCGGATGTGAGAGATGTTCTTGAGATGGAGGTGGCAGGTTGTAGTATGGGACTGGATGTAAAGGCAGAGGTTACTGCAAGTGTGAACTGATCAAGAAGTAGGAGAGAGTTGTGGTGTTTTGCCTTGGCAGACTGTAGGCCATTAGAGACTTTGGTCACGGCAGTCTCAGCGGCGTATTGGGTCTGATCCAGATTGTAGTTTGTCAAAGAGCAAATTGGAGGAAAGATAGGAGGAAAGTTCTAGACATGTTGTTGCAAGAGTTTTGAAGCAAATGACGATAGGATGAAAGTTCAGCAGAGAAAATGGTCCAGAGATGGCTTCTTAAGGATGGTTGGAAGAGGTACGTGTTTGAAGGAAGATGGAACACTACTGGTGGATAGTGAAAGAACATGGGTGAGGTCGATGAGGTTGACGGTTGAACTGAGTGAAGCGCACAAGCACCAATACTCAAGAATAGTGATGAGTAGACCCGGTCAGGACCCGAATGCTGGTTCCAACCATGGTCAGTCCTGCCACTATTGTTTAAATAACCGTTCTGATCCGCTCATCACTAGTCAAGAACCTGATTAGTTGTTAAGAAGAGAAACCCCCCCCATGTATGTGGCTTGAGAGGTTCAGCGAGCTAAAATAACTATTACTTCTTTAAAAATATAATTTGGAATCGCTAATGGAAAAATAAATATTTTTTTTTTTAAAAAAACATACAAAGCTCTAGGCACAGCAGGATCCGGGCTGGCGCTGGTTGTATACTGCACCTGGGGACAATACATATGCCAGGACAAACAAGACAACCCAACATTGGAAGCCAAGATCTTCATAGACAATAGAAGGACAGGTGTGACTATAGTTAACCCTCCAGTATCCCCTCCAACCCTATCACATGTACAGGGGCCAAGAAAGCTGAGATATTGTATGAGGGGCTGTTTCATGGTCCATACAATATGTAATATCACGAAGCTCTCGAGACTAATCCTCCAGAATCTAATATGTTGGATGTTGGACTTTATATTGTATATTGTGGTGCAGGAGATCTACATCTATACACTCACACACAGCTCTGCTACATCTATACACTCACACACAGCTCTGCTACATCTATACACTCACACACAGCACTGCTACATCTATACACTCACGGACAGCTCTGCTACTTCTATACACTCACACACAGCTCTGCTACATCTATACACTCACAAACAGCTCTGCTACTTCTATACACTCACACACAGCTCTGCTACAGCTTTACACTCACACAAAGCTCTTTTACATCTATACACTCACACACCGCTCTGCTACATCCATTCACTCACACACAGCTCTGCTACATCTACACACTCACACACAGCTTTGCTACATTCATACACTCACACAGAGCTCTGCTACATCTTTAAACTCAAACACAGCTCTATTACATCTATACACTCACACACAGCCCTGCTACATCTATACACTCACACACAGCTCTTCTACATCTATACACTCGCACACAGCTCTGTTCCATCCATACACTCATGCGCAGCTCTGTTACATCTATACACTCACACACAGCTCTTCTACATCTATACATTCACACACAGCTCTGTTCCATCCATACACTCATGCACAGCTCTTCTACATCTATACACTTACACACAGCTCTGTTCCATCCATACACTCATGCACAGCTCTTCTACATCTATACACTTACACACAGCTCTGTTCCATCCATACACTCATGCACAGCTCTGTTACATCTATACACTTACACACAGCTCTGTTCCATCCATACACTCATGCACAGCTCTTCTACATCTATACACTTACACACAGCTCTGTTCCATCCATACACTCATGCACAGCTCTGTTACATCTATACACTCACACACAGCTCTGTTCCATCCATACACTCATGCACAGCTCTGTTACATCTATACACTCATGCACAGCTCTGCTACATCTATACACTCACACACAGCTCTGTTCCATCCATACACTAACACACAGCACTGCTACATCTATACACTCAACCACTTCTTGCTTTATTCACTCTCAGGTTTGCAGCATCTATACATCATATATCATGTAGGAACAGCTGACACACTACAGCCTTATGAGCTCTAGCTTTGTCATGAATCAGAAGGCAATCAGGACCCACTTCACCTGCATAGGTTCTCACAATGGGCCTGAGGGACTTATCCCCCTATCTAGTGGCAGTCAGGGTGTGGCCCTCCAAAGAAATGTCTCCCCTCACTATTATTGACCACCTACCAATCTGGTCATGCTGGAGGATGCTGCAGGCATCTAAACATTGGTGTGAACCTGCTCTCATCTATAAAGCGCACAGGACATCAATTTTGAATCTGCTAATCTTTGTGTTCTTTGGCAAATTGCTGTGCATGGTATGCGGCCATAAGCGCAACACTGAATTAGGGATGTCAGGCCCTCATACCCTGCTCAAACAATCTGTTTATGGCAGTTTGAGCAGATAGATGGATATTAGTGGATGCTGGAGGGCATTTAGCAGGATTATTAGGCAAAACAAGCAGCTCTGGTGGAGATCCATACCTTATCTAAGGTGGTGGAGGCCCGGGGGCGCGTGCCCCGGGTGCCCTCCCTATAATTTGGCCCTGCCTTCAACCTTCCAGCATATGAGTGCAGTACAGTGGCTGAGGTGTCGTACTGGGATGCTACACAACCTCTTCCTCTTCTGCTGTTTTCATGGCCACGATCATGGCACTGTGGTCTTCTGTACCTTCTGCTGCCTTGTCACATGGCAAGTCAGTTCAGCTTTAAAATAGCAAAAAAATAAGCTTACTGAAGCATAATGGTAGCATGGAGTGTTTTTCAACATGCCACTTTTTAACACCTTCAAACATGTCCTCACCCCAAGCTAAGTGTGTCAGTGCCCTATGACATGATTTTCTACTAGTCACTTTCCTCGAATAGGGAGGGGGACGCACAGGGAAAAGGAAAAATTTAGAGATGGGCGAATTTGTTAAAATTCGGTTCGTCCCGATTCGCCTAATTTTTTTTTTTTTTATTTTATTCAACCCGGATCGAATCATGACGAATCACGTTAAAAAACAGACATTTCCTGGATGCAGAGAGTCTGTAGGGTGTTGTAGAACGTTGTGCCATGCTTAAATATGCATAGGGAGAGTGGTTTGGTCTTCAAACAATGCTGTGTTTTAGTATGACACGCACATGACAGCCGCGGCTCTTAGAATCGCTTCACTCTTCACTTCCATGTGTACTTACATAGGCCAACTTCCCCAAATAAGTGAAGTGGGAACGCAGCCTGACAAGGTAACGTCTGTGCCAGCTCGAAAGGACTGAGCTGAGGGCCAAGATCCCACTATAACATCACAGAGTGCACTCTTTTTACACTGACATCAGATGATTCCATAGATTACGACAGCACCTGTTCTGTTAAACGCGGATACATGTAGAAACCCCCCAAAAGAGTGGAGAGGGTGTCGGCAGTAATTCTGCATTGACGTCACTGATCATTTTGCCTTTCATTTCGATGGAGGATGAAAACAGCATTATGGAAATCACAAGGTGTTCCAGGGAGACAGCGGTCAGTTGGCAGCAGTATGAGTAGGCCGCAGAGTGGCACAATGACAGAGCATGGAGGTGGCGGCGGCAGCAGGAGGAGGCCACAAAGTGGCACAATGATAGAGTGGGGAGGTGGCGGCAGCAGAAGCAGCCGCAGGAGCCCACAGGTGGCAGCAACATGGTGGAAGCAACATGGAAAGCCACAGAGTTGCACAATGATAGAGTGTGGAGGTGGCGGCAGAAGGAGCCCACAGGTGGCAGCAGCAGCAGGAGGAGCAGGAGGTCAGAGGTGTGGAGGTGGAGGCAACATGGTAGGCCACAGAATGGCACAATGATATAGTGTGGAGGTGGAGGCAGAAGCAGCTGCAGGAGGTCAGAGGTGTGGAGATGGTGGCAGCAGAAGCAGCAGCAGGAGCCCACAGAGCCCACAGCAGAGGAGGCCACATTGTGGTCCAACGAAGAAGTATGATATGAATTCGAAGTTGAAATGTTCCATTTTAATTTGAAGATTAGAGACGCTACATGCATTTTGCATTACAGTTTTCCTGAAAATATCCAGTCTTTGCCAAAAAAAAACTGCAAAGGTGGCACCAGCAGCAGGAGGTGGAGGTCAGAGGTGTGGAGGTGGTGGCAACATGGTAGGCCACAGAGTGGCACAATGATATAGAGTGGAGGTGGCGTCAGTAGCAGCAGCAGCAGCAGGAGCCCACAGAGTGGCACAATGATATAGTACGGAGGTGGCATCAGTAGCAGCAGCAGGAGCCCATAGAGTGGCACAATGATATAGAGTGGAGGTGGCGTCAGTAGCAGCAGCAGCAGGAGCCCACAGAGTGGCACAATGATATAGTGTGGAGGCGGCGTCAGTAGCAGCGGCAGCAGCAGCAGGAGCCCACAGAGTGGCACAATGATATAGTGTGGAGGTAGCATCTATAGCAGCAGCAGGAGCCCACAGAGGGGCACAATGATATAGTGTGGAGGTGGCATTAGTAGCAGCAGCAGCAGGAGCGCACAGAGTGGCACAATAGTGCTTCTGGGTCATCTGCCTCGTCTTCTACCTCCTCCGGATGCTCCTGCTCCTCCTCTCTTGTCACCTGAGTGGAAAAACCACTGATTTCCCCAGACTCTGCTTGTGCTCCAATGTCCTCCTCCTCCAGTTCAGCCCCCACCGGACTCATATGGCCATGTGATGTAGTCGCCACTTCTCCAGACAGATTTTGCAGCATGAGCTCCAGGACATGAAGCAGTGGAATTACGTTATTCATCCCGCAGTCCTGGCGACTGACAAATAATGTGGCCTCTTCAAAGGGCTTGAGCAAACGGCAGGTGTCACGGATGAGCTGCCAGTGGCTGACATCAAAGTTACACAGGGGAGTACTACGGTCCGCTTGCATCATCAAAAACTCATTAATGGCTTTTCTCTGTTTATACAGACGGTCTAACATATGGAGGCTGGAATTCCAACGGGTAGAAACATCGCATATCAGACTATGTAGGGGTAGGCCGTTCTGGCGCTGCAACTCGAGGAGGGTGTGCTTGGCTTTGTAAGAATGGCTGAAGTGCGTGCACAGTGTCCTGGCCATGTTTAGAATGTCTTGCAGATGGGTGTAAGACTTCAGTAACTTGTTGAAAATTAGATTGAACATGCAGGGGCGCATGGACCATCCCTCCTCGGTGCAGCGTGGACACCATGTTCCTCCCATTGTCTGTCACCATGGCTCCGATTTTTAGTTGTCGCGGAGAAAGCCACACATTGATTTCTTCTTGCATGACGCGGAGCAGTTCCTCCCCTGTGTGATTTCGTTCGCCCAGACAAACCAGATGTAGAACTGCGTGACACCGCTGTGCCCTGCACATGTGATATGATGGAGCAGCACTTGTGGAGGCTGAGGTGGTGGTGGAGAAGGAGGAGGAGGCTGACAATGGCGCAGTAGCAGCAGTTTGACAACGTGGAGGATAAAGCACCATCTCTTGTGGAAGTTGTTGGTGTGGCTGGGCGGGAAGCACATTCACCCAGTGGGCTGTAAAGGACATGTACTGGCCCTGACCGTAGTTACAGCTCCACACGTCCGCGCTGCAGTGCACCTTGGAAGAAACTGATAAGCTCAAGGACTGGCCCACCTTCTGTTGTACATATTGGTGAAGGGCTGGCAGTGCCTTTTTTGAAAAAAAATGGTGGCTTGGAACTCTTCACCTCGGTTCAGCACAAGCCATTAGTTCTCTGAAGGGTGCAGAGTCCACGACTTGGAAAGGGAGAGACTGCAGTACCAACAACTTTGACGAGAGCACGGTCAGCTTCTGCACCTTAGGATGGCTGGACGCATAAAGTTGCCTATTTGTAATCGCTTCTTTCAACTACTGCTGGCATCATGCGTTGCGAGGAGCAGGACATTTGGACCGGGAGATGATGTCAAAGCCAAGCAGCTCCCTTCGGCAGAGGTGCTGGAGCCTTGACTGGCTGAAATGCCACTAGGTTCTGCTGCTGCTGTTGATGCGGTGGCAGGATGGACCTCTGCATCTGTTCCCCATTTCTCCCAGGCCATTGGATGGTGACGCTGCATGTGTTGATGCAGGGCCGTGGTGCCAACGTTAGCTCCCTGGCCACGCTTCACTTTCTGCCCGCAGATACAACATATACCCATGCTCGGCTCCTCTGGTGTCTTTACAAAAAACTGCCACACCGCCGAGGTGGTAATTTTACCGCCAACACGCTGCACTGAGCGACTACTACCGCCGCTGCCTCGCTGAGCCCCTGTGCCACTGCTTACTTGGAACTGTGAATCGGGATTTGTACCCCACGGACGTTTGGCTCCCGTCCTTGAACTGCTGCCCCCCTGCTGAATCACGGCCACAGTAACGACTCGCTGCCTGCTTCGCAAGTTGACACTCTCTTCGCCCGACGATGATGAATCCCCTGCTATACCCGGCTCCCAAGTGCGATCGGCTACATCATCATCAATTTGCGTTTCCCGGTCACTACTACTCTCCTCACCGATGTCAGTATGCACAGCCTGCCTACTGCAGGAAGCAGCGGATGTCTGCCCCACCTCTTCACTGCCAAGCAGCTGCTGACTGTCCTCAAACACCTCGTCCTCACTAAATAGTGGCGCTGAGCCCAGACCACCTAGTAGCTCTCTGGATGCGGGAAAGGAACAGGACAGAGCCTGGTTGAGGACAGGTGAGGGCCGCTGACCTGCTCCTGGGCCATGCCAACTAATTGTTGTATCAGAGGAACCCACAGACTCTTGGCTGGGGTTGTCATAGTGGTTTATAAACTAAGTGAGTTTGACACGTAAATCTGGCTGTAAGCTATAGCCACAAACAGGTATGGGAATTTGCGTTACAGATACCCCACAACTGACAGTGTAATTTCAGCAAAAATCACTGTATAAACTACGTGGATTTGACACGTAAATCTGGCTCTAAACTAGAGCCACAAAAAGGTATTGCAATGTGCGTTATACAGATACCCCACGACTGACAGCTCACTACTGCAGATGCATGAATCTGAAATAGATTTCTTCCTATTCGATTTTGTTACTAAATAGAACTGCTATTTGGGGTATACAGATCCCCTTAAAGAACATCCAGGGATTGGAGCAGGTATCGCTACTGCACAGTACAGTAGCAGCAGCTAGACGCTACAGACAGCAAATCAAGTGTAAAATGTCGGGATTGCAAATGGCCGACAGTTTTATAGGGCTGTGTGTAGAGAGGAGCGAGCACTAAAATGCTCGAGTGCTCGTTTCGAATAACGAACCCCATTGAAGTCAATGGGAGACTCGAGCATTTTTCGAGGGGACCAAGGCTCTGCACAGGGAAGCTTGGCTAAAAACCTGGAAACCTCAGAAAATGATGGAAACACCACGGAAGTGGACAGGAAACAGCAGGGGCAGCATGCATGGATGCCTCTGAGGCTGCTTAATTGCACCATTATGCCAAAATTATGGGCAACAGCATGGCCATGACAGAGTGATCGAATGAGGCTAGATAGCATCTAAAACATCCAATAATTGACCCTGACACTATAGGGGACGGCATGCAGAGGCAGCGGCAGCAGCGGCATGCTAGAGAGTGGCATGGCAACATACCCCAAATGGACTCAGGCTTCAAACCCATTTTAAAAATTCCTTTTGGCGAGGATAACGTGTAACACTGTATGTATCAGTATTTGGCCTGGTTATGGCGGCAGAGAGGAACCAAAGGAGGTGAGCAAGAAGTGCTGAATTGATTTCCTATGTGAACAAAAGGTTGACGGTATATTTAGTCCATAACACAGCATGGCGGCGACAGAGTGACCCAGTTCCATAACGTATCTGGTGAAACACCCGAAAAATTAGCCTGACACAGCTCGTTTGCTAAGGGGACGATGTATGGAGGCAATAAGGTAGTAGGGGTCTTGGGATGGAGCTGGCGGTGCGCTGCCAGGCGAGCTTTCCCCTGTCCAAGCCCCTGTCTCTCGGCTCCTCCCCAACCAAAATGGGCCTGCGGGCCAGAAGCGTTTACTTTGAAAAAATTCTAATTTTCAAAGCAGGCCGGGTCGTTTAAATATTTCAGCTAGGAATAATGGAATAGCATAGTGGTTCTATTTTTAATTTTTTTGGAACTGGTTCCATGATTAAGAGCGACAGTATGGGGCATCCATATTGCGCTGCTATGATTGCAACTTCAGGTCTCCAGCATGGCGGCGACAGATGGGCCGAGTTCCATTATGTATCTGGTGAAACACCTGAAAATTCTACCTGACACAGCTCGTTTGCTAAGGGGACGATGTATGGAGGCAGCTAAGTGGACGACTTTTGGAGGCTGCTATGTAGATGACGTGTGGAGGCAGCTATAAAGACTTTGTGTGGAGGCTGCTATGGAGACAATTAAATTTGGATAGTGCCTGTATGTGGCAGTCCAAAAAAGTTTTCAAAACAGAGGAGCGGGTAAGTGGCCCTTCAGAAAAATTAAATACATAGAGAACCTGTATGTAGCACTCCCAAAACATTTGCAATACTGAGGACCGCAAATGTGGCCCTCCAGAAAAATTTAATACATGGAGTACCTGTATGTGGCACTCCCAAAAATTGTTTAAAACAGAGGAGCGGGTAGGTGGCCCTCCAGAAAAATTAAATAGATATAGTACTGTAGCTAGAGCCAGTTGGTCCTGGCAAAAAATAGCCAGTTGCCTCGGCTTTAGTGTACAAAGAGGAGGAGAAGGAGGAGAAGGAGGACAATGAGGAGGAGGAGTGCATACATTATTCAGGTTGAGCTTCTTTCACCTGGTGGAGAATGGAAATTATGAGAAATCCAGGCTTGATTCATCTTGATAAGCGTCAGCCTGTCAGCACTGTCAGTCAACAGGCGTGTACGCTTATCGGTGATGATGCCACCAGCTGCACTGAAAACCCGCTCAGACAACATGCTAGCGGCAGGGCAGGCAAGAACCTCCAAGGCGTACAGCGCCAGTTCGTGCCACATGTCCAGCTTTGAAACCCAGTAGTTGTAGGGAGCTGTGTGATCATTTAGGATGATGGTCTGGTCAGCTACGTACTCCCTCACCATCTTTCTGTAAAGATCAGCCCTACTCTGCCGAGACTGGGGACAGGTGACAGTGTGTTGCTGGGGTGACATAAAACTGGCAAAGGCCTTATAAAGCGTACCCCTGCCAGTGCTGGACAAGCTGCCTGCTCGCCTACTCTCCCTCGCGACTTGTCCCGCAGAAGTACGCACTCTGCCGCTAGCGCTGTCAGAAGGGAAATACTGTTTCAGCTTGTGCACCAGGGCCTGCTGGTATTCATGCATTCTCACACTCCTTTCCTCCCCAGGGATGAGAGTGGAAAGATTTTGCTTGTACGCCAGATTTTGCTTATGCGCCAGAGTCCCAACGCGCAAGAATTCACTCCCCTCACTGGCCTGACTGCCCATTTCCTCCTCCTCCTCCAACTCCTCTTTTTCTGCCCATACACGCTGAACAGTTAAGGACTGAGCAATGGTCCCCTCTTCTGTCTCGCCAACATTCTCCTCCTCTTCCTCCTCATCCTCCTCCACCTCCTCCGATATGCGCTGAGAAACAGACCGGAGGGTGCTCTGGCTAAAAACAAGGGAATCTTCTTCCCCCGTCTCTTGTGACGAGCGCAAAGCTTCCACCTTCATGCTGACCAGAGAGTTTTTCAACAGGCCAAGCAGCGGGATGGTGAGGCTGATGATGGCGGCATCGCCACTGACCATCTGTGTTGACTCCTCAAAGTTACTCAGCACCTGACAGATATCAGACATCCACGTCCACTCCTCATTGTAGACTTGAGGAAGCTGACTGACCTGACTACCAGTTCTGGTGGAAGTTGACATCTGGCAGTCTACAATCACTCTGCGCTGCTGGTAAACTCTGGATAACACGGTTAATGTTGTATTCCACCTCGTGGGCACGTCGCACAACAGTCGGTGAGCGGGCAGTTGGAGGCGGCGCTGCGCTGCCCTGAGAGTGGCAGCATCTGTGGTGGATTTTCAGAAATGCGCACAGATGCGGTGCACCTTCGTGAGCAAATCAGACAGATTGGGATATGTCTTGAGGAACCGCTGAACTATGAGATTTAACACATGGGCCAGGCATGGCACATGTGTCAGTCTGCCGAGTTGCAGAGCCGCCACCAGGTTACGGCCATTGTCACACACAACCATGCCTGGCTTCAGGTTCAGCGGTGCCAGCCACAGATCGGTCTGCGCCGTGATGCCCTGTAATAGCTCTTGGGCGGTGTGCCTTTTGTCGCCTAAGCTCAGCAGTTTGAGCACCGCCTGCTGTCGCTAAGCGACGGCACTGCTGCTGCGCCTAGAGCTACCGACTGATGGCGCCATGCCCACAGATGGTAATTTGGAGGAGGAGGTGGAGGAGGGGTGTGAGGAAGAGGAGGCATAGTAGGCCTGAGAGACCGTGACTGAGGTAGGCCCTGCATTCCTCGGCGTCGGCAGTATATGAGCGGCCCAAGGGTCAGACTCGGTCCCAGCCTCCACCTGTGCCTAATTCTATCAAACCCCCAATAAATTGTCCCACTTAGCTAGCTGTGTGTCACTAATAGCCAAAATGAACGTGCGCAACTTGCGAATCTCAAGTCTCCCTGCAAAAGTAGTGCAGTAGTTGCACTACTAGTGCCAGCAAGCCCAGCCACAAGCGAAGAAAAAAAAAATATTCTTGCCCTAAGAAGGGCTGTTGGGTTCTTGTAGAATCACTCCTGCCTAACAGTAAGCTAATAGAACAGCCTAACGCTTTCCCTGACCAGCAGCAGCTCTCTCCCTAATAACATCCAGACAGAGAATGATGCGAGCAGCGCGGGCAGGGGCTAGTCTATTCCAGGGTCACCTGATCAGGCCAGCCAACCACTGCTATCGACGTGTAAGGGTACCACGTCATGCTGGGTGGACTGCAGAGTCTCCTGGCTTGTGATTGGCTCTGTTTCTGGCCACCAAAAAGCTAAACGCCGCGAGATGCCATTTTCTCGAGCAGGCGAAATACTCGTCCGAGCAACGAGCAGTGGCGAGTAAGCTAATGCTCGAACGAGCATCAAGCTCGGACGAGTATGTTCGCTCATCTCTACCTGTGTGACATCACATAAGCCTGCCGGTCGCCGATTGGCTTACAGGTCTGCAGATGTCATTGGGGGTGTTCCTTTCTCCTTCCCAGAGTTCTCTGCCTATGTAACTAAGTCATTTACTAAGGGCCCGATTCGCGTTTTCCCGACGTGTTACCCGAATATTTCTGATTAGCGACGATTTTCCCTGTATTGCCCCGGGATTTTTGCGCACACGATCGGATTGCGCGACGGAAATCGAGGGGCATGGCTGAACAAAAACCCGACGTATTCGGAAAAACCGCTGCATTTAAAAACGGAAAATGTGTCGCGGAGCTTGCACTTACCTTCACTCAGCCGGCCTCGGTGAACTTCAGTGCGTTCCGATGCTCTTCAGCGCAGCAGCGCCACCTGGTGGACGGCGGAGGAATTGCCTTAGTGAATCCCGGCCGGACCCGAATCCACTGCAGAGAAGGCGCCGCTGGATCGCGAATGGGACGGGTAAGTAAATCTGCCCCATTGTGCTCAAGCCCATTTAGCTGAAAAAGGAGGGGGGAAAAAAAACTTTGTTCCCGCGAATCAGCGTAAACTTCGGCTTCGTGCCGAATCAAATTTTTATTGAAATTCGTATCGAATTCCACTTCGTTAGAATCGATTCGCTCATCTCTAGTAGCAAGGCTTCAGCATATTAAATCTCGGATGATTCGCTCATCACTATTCTTAAATCACAGAGTATGCTGATGTTTGGGCATGCAGAAGACATGGTAGTGTGGTACAATGAGAAGATCATTTTCAACCATGACTGCAAGATCAGATAAGAACTGAAGTAGAGATGAACCTCAAGTACAGTTTTGTTGGAAAAAGACGTAGATCTCAACTCCAACCAGCAGTCATCCAGAAACGAATACGTCAGGCAACAGAATGGCCCATCACGTGAAGAACCAATGAGCTTGTTATTTTTGGATTCATATTCACCTCCTGAGATCCTACGGCATCTTTCAGAATAGAAGAGCAAATATTTTTGAGAAGAAAATACAAACAAGACATTATGCCCAAAAGATGACAGCTGCGGGTTCCATGAGAATTGTATAATGCCAACACAAGCAGAACAACCCAACAATGACCACCATGTCCAGAAGAAGAATCCGGGATGGCACTGGTTGTACGATGCCTCCAAGGATTATAATATACCAATACACATAACAAAAAGCAACCACAAACGCCAATCTACTAACAGAAAATTTATAAAACATTTAGCCAATGTCCTACATCTCCTTCTACCCCTTTACCGTGCAAAGGAGTCCTAGAGGTTTGGTGGAAAGTTTCTAACTTTAATGAGATGAGGAGAAACTAATGAGCTTGTTACTTATGGGTTAAGATCAGGAAGTAAACGTTCTCCTCATGGAAAGTTTGCTAATTAAGGCCGAATTACTGGTGTGTGGAGACTTATAGCCATACAGTAGATGCTCCACTAGGGGAGTCTGGGAAATATAAAGATATGTTTTCCAGGGTGGGAAAAGGAACACAATGCTTCATTTTGCTACTTTGAAAGGCAGCGCCCTCAACGCCAAGCATGACCTACAAGCACCGTGAAAAACATATTTTTATATTTCCCAAAATTCACTAGTGGATAAGTTTGTACACGCCTATAAGGCGGCCTTAATTGGCAACCTCTCCATAAGGAGAACTCTTACTTCTTGACCCTAGTCCCAAGCCTCTCACTCAGCCAAACCAGTTCCCTACACTGTGCTGAAGAGACACAACCAGGTGGAAACAGTGCTGTCTACAGAGAGGAGTTTGTTCCTTCTGGAATAGATTTATTGGTTTGGCGTAATCCTACATCGTGTCGTTAGGCTCCTTGTAAGTCATGCTTAATGTTAAGGGAGCTTCCTTACAATGTAGCAAAATGAGGCAATGTTTTCATTTTCCCACCGAGGAAAACATCTTTACTTATGGGTTAGGAAGACAAGATTTCTATACCTCATTTTCTCCTTAAATGGGTGAACCTATCCTCTGCCTAAGGTGAACTACAGAAGGACGCACCCCTCCCCCAGTCACTAGTTATTGATTACTGCAAATAATCCATTGGGGTTCCCAAGGATCACGGGAGCGGGGGTCTGTTGTAGCGCAAATGGACAGAGTAGATCATGCTCCCTACTGCTCTCTTCATCTCTATGGCGCTGAGGGACCAGTTCTGTACCGGACTCTCCGTCAGTGGCATTGGTAGTGAATGGAGCGGGAGCGCACGTGTCCGTCCTTCCGCTCCATCCATTTGAGATACAACAGACCCCAGTTCTGAATATCATTGCCCTTGTTAACTCTTCACCTTCCAATGGTCTTAACTCTTTTATGTATGAGGCTTGTTATCTGCGGGGTGGGTTGTGTCTCTTCTGGCGCCATGTAATATTCAATGCAATGAGCTCAAAAATATGTCAAATACAGTAGAATTCACAAATAAAGGCCATTTTCTTATGTATTTCGTTTTTAGCTTTCTTTGTGCGGTCCAGGTGTCACCTCCCCTTTATTCTTTGGGTCAGTTCTGTCACATAAATTCGTAGGTTTGTGATTTTCTAAAATCTTTTGAAATAAATCTACAGCCCAGGGTAAGGTGTTATTATACGTAGGAAGAGAGGACATTCGTTTATCGCTGCCATTCACGGGACTGAACGACCTTTTATCCAATTTTTTATGCGCGGCGAAAACGTGAAAAAGTGATGTTCACCGTATGGGATAATTATTTATATATTTTAATAGATTGGGCATTGGGAGACGGGGAGAACTAACATGTTTATGATTTCTGGGGCTGAACCTCTTCTTCTGTCATGTGGTGCAACATCATTTGTGCAAAGTAACACAAGGGAATACAATGACGTGTAACCACTCCCCTGCAACATCTGCCCCCTGTTACACCCTTTTCTCACACAGCACCGGCCACGGCAGTTAATCTGTTAAGTGCCACTGTCAAACCCAACCACGGCACCTGACATCACTGCCAATGGGCGCCGCCATCTAGGATGGCCGATTGCCTCCCCCCGTTACGTCATCGGAGGGTGGAGATCGATTGCCAGCTCATAGAGACTTGTAATCTAGCCATGTATAATGATCTCCAATAGCCAGACGATGGCAGGCACACAGTAGTATTGCAGTATATAGTATGAGCAATCAGACCCTGCAGGGTTAAAGTACTCTTGAGGGTCTGAAATAATAGTGCACTTGGAATTATTTTCCAGCTTTCCAGTACATTGCAGGGAATATTAAATGGGGCCACTAAAAAGTACCATTTATCCCGCAGATAAGAAGCCCTCATACACCTTTGTAAATGTAAAAATTGAAAAGTTTTTCGCTTTTGGAATGAGGAGAGTAAAAAACAGAAACGCATAAACGAGAAAACGAAAAAGAGCTGAGTCCTGTAAGGGTTAATGATGCAGCTTTATTGCAGATACCTTTGATATCTCTTATGTTGACCATTTGAGTTTGGGGCTAAGACTTTCACCAGAGGTCACAGTAGCCAGGGAGGTCCATTTCTGATTTCTAATGCCGACATACATTTTTATTGATAATGGTCATCTAGTGGGTGCCCACCCTGAGAGCAGGATGGTGGGGGCCCCGAGGCGCACGCCCCAGGATCCCCGCCTATAATCCGTCCCTGGGTCGTCTGTAAGTTGGGTAAGTCGGGGACTACCTGTAAATATGTAAAAATAAATGTCAATATTTCCCAATACAATATTAGAATAATATCTCCCCAAACACTATGCAAAGCATCACCCGAATATCCCTGTTTACCTGAGACTATACATCAACACAACCGACACATAATAGGGCAGTTATATAGAATGTCCATTTTAAGTTAATATTAAAATTAGAAAAAAAATACAATAATTTACATAAAAAACTGCTTTATCGTGTTTTTGTAACTTTAACCCCAAATAAAACAAAAATTGAAAATAACCCTGTAGTAACATCTGTATTATCATCATCGTCTGTCCGTGGTATGTGCCTGAGGAGCGCTGACTGTTCCCTGGAGTATTTTTGGAACACTGTAGTGTGAACACGGGTTTATACTGTGGCTATACTGTTTGAATAGATTTAGCACTACATCTGTCCCTTTTCTAGAGTTTAGCTTTGGTTCATTAATAGTGATTTATATCTTCTCACACTAATCTCATTACATTCTGTATTGTCCAGATCTCTAAGTCCTGGCCCAATCACAGTCAGGGCTGGCGCTCCGGTATAACATAAATATTCTCTCCCCCTTCTTATGTGGCAGGTTATAGAGGTTTCTTCTTATTCAGCTCCTTGCCCTTCCTATGATTCTGAGCTTTGTTTTCCTGGTATCCTGACTTTTGGCTCGTGCTCTGACTACTCTGCTGTCTTGTGATTTTTGTACTGCATTTGCCCTCTTAGTTGTCATCTGGCCCTGGTGACTATTCTTATCTGTTTGTAGCATATGCTATGGCATGGAAAGGGTTAAGAGACCAGAAAGTGGAGGCAATTCGAGAAAGGCTATCACTACAAGGTGAAGCTTTTAGAATTGTACATCTAAATGCGTACTTTCCTTTTGGTAGAATGTGTGCATTAAACGTATTAATACTGCAAAAAAACTAAAATATATTTACACACAGCGCAAAACACATACAAGCCCGGTGTGACAATGTGACAAATACGTGGATAATATAACAGCACCAAATAACGATTGGGAAAATATTTGGTAGCTGCAGCGCCTCTTGGATTCTGTCATAAATAATCAGGCGATAAGTCGTGGGGAGAAGACAAAAGGCAATGTGTGTTGACGCGCCAATTCCCATAAACATAGTGGGGCTTATTTACTTAGGGTTGCGGATTGCACTTTTGTCGGACAGTTTTCGGGATTTGCGCGGCTTTGACAGGGGTTTGCACTGGGATTGTGTCGCACGGGATCGGATTGTGGTGCAGCGTTGCTGGCTTTCATGCAACAGAAATCGGGGGGCGGGCATTCGGACTATCCCACTGATTCGGACTGTGCGCGGGATTTAAAATTCCCAGACACTGCTTACGGCACCACAGAGACCCATATGACATGGAAAGAACTTAATGTTGTTCCAGTAGCAAAAAAAAAAAGTTGAAATTCAAAATGTATTTTATTAAAAATCTTCTAACATGACAGAAAAACATAAGGAAAAATAGGAGGAGCATCCGCCCAGCTGACACATTTCAGACATCTTACTGTCCATAATGAGCTGAGAAAACTTTCCTTTTGTCTTAGTATTCTATTATTTTATAATACTGCAACCATAGGAGAGATCTGTCATTTTTATTGTAAGCGACGTAAACAGAAAGCGACAAAACCTAAAAAAAATCTAGAAAATCCAATATTATGGCCAACCAGAAAGAATTTTACTCTCAGACTTGTTGGTTTTTCTTTGAGAAGCTTCTCCTACTAATTGCTCATTACTGGTAGCTCCTCCTACTCTTCACCTACTACCTGTAACTCCTCCTACTCTGCACTTATTACCTTTAGCTCCTCCTACTCTTTACCTATTACCTGTAGTTCCTCCTACTCTGCGCCTATTACCTATAGCGCCTCCTACTCAGTACTCATTACCTGTAGCTCCTGCTACTAGTCACTTAATACCTGTAGCTCCTCCCACTCTGCACCAATTACCTGTAGTTCCTACTACTCAGTACTCATTACCTGTAGCTCCTCCTACTCTTCACTTATTACCTGTAGCTCCTCCTTCTCTTCACTTATTACCTGTAGCTCCTCCTACTCTGTGCCTGTTACCTATAGCTCCTCCTACTCAGTACTCATTACCTGTAGCTCCTGCTAGTAGTCACTTAGTACCTGTAGCTCCTCCCACTCTGCACCTATTACCTGTAGTTCCTACTACTCAATACTCATTACCTGTAGCTCCTCCCACTCTATATCTATTACCTGTAGCTCCTTCTACTCAGTACTCATTACCTGTAGCTCCTCCTACTAGTCACTTAATACCTGTAGCTCCTCCCACTCTGCACCTATTACCAGTAGCTCCTCCTACTCAGTACTCCATTACCTGTAGCTCCTCCTACTCTTCACTTATTACCGGTAGCTCCTCCCACTCTGCACCAATTAGCTGTAGCTCCTTCTACTCAGTTCTCATTACCTGTATTAATTGCACTTGTTTGCAGTTGTGACCTTTATAAAACACACCTATCCAATCATTCACACTCCTGAAGAAAAAACACTTACCAACATGTAACATGTAACTTTGCAACATGTGAAATGCATGAGTTTAAAAATGCATCTCAGATGCCACATGTGACCCTTTGTAGTAAACAATATATTTCATTGAACCGTGAATGAAAAATGAATACATTTTAACAAAAAATCCCAAACTTTCAATGCCCAGCAGGTTTATGTGCAAACTTTCAAACATTTAGAACATGTGAAATAATTCCAATTTAAATGTAAAAAAAGGGTCAAAAAACAAACAAAAAAATCCTTCCTCGGCACCTGCCCTGGACCAGGAGCAGATTTGCACTTAAAAAGTAGTAAAAATAAATTATACCTAAGTGAAAAGTTGCACGGAACATCTGGAAAAAAAAGATATAAAAGGTGCAGACAAAAGGGAACTTGAAAAACAACAGTAAAAGTTGCAGTGAAAAGTCTAAAAAACTAAAAGAAACAAAAAAGGAAAAAACAAGCAGAAATAAAGATACATGTTCCCTACTGTGTTGTCATGGATTAAAATCCGGCAGACAAGATTCCCCTGCTGAGACAAGCATGTCCCGGACTGTTGTAAATTCATCAACGATCATTTAGATCAGTGGTCCCTGACCTTGTCTTTACCCGGGGTCCAGCTGCACCCAAAAATTTTTCTCTCTTACGATGGTTCTTGTGAAAAAATTGTGTGGCCTGCGAATACTCCATATCTTACCCATAGGATATGCATTTCCTGCAGCCCCCTGTCCAAAGCAGAGCCCCCCCCATCAATCAAGTGTTCACAGCAGAGCCCCCCACACTTATGAAATGTCCACAGCAGAGCCCCCTTAAAATAATAAACTCTATAGTTACCCTTGGCTCCTTTTTCTCACAGCTCTTGCAGCTTCTTGGCCGAGCATGCAGAGTGCAGAGATGTGCTTCTGCTCACTCTGCCAGGAACCTGTGAAGAGGAGAAGATGCAGTAGAGGAGCTGCGGGCAGAGCCAGAGGCAAGTACCAAGTTTTATTTTTTATTTAAGTTCTTTGGGGACGGACCCGGACTGGGTGTTCCATGCTTCGATGGTTGGGGACTGCTGATCTTCATGATCACATCATACTTTGGAGGTTCTTTTCTGCAAAAATGTCCAGCAGAAGCTTTCCCTCAGTAATGAAATATCCAGAAGAATTCTCCCCTCACTAATGAAATATCCAGCAGCAGCCTCCCCTCACTAATAAAATATCCAGCAGTGACCTCCCCTCACTAATGAAATATGCAGCAGCAGCCTCCCCTCACTAATGAAATATCCAGCAGCAGCCTACCCTCACTAATGAAATATCCAGCAGCAGCCTGCCCTCACTAATGAAATATCCAGCAGCAGTCTCCCCTCACTAATGAAATATCCAGCAGCAGCCTCCCCTCACTAATGAAATATCCAGCAGCAGCCTCTTCTCACTAAAGAAATATCCAGCAACAGACTCCCCTCACTAATGAAATATCCAGCAGCAGCCTCCCCTCCCTAATGAAATATCCACAGCACCCTCTCCTCACTAATGAAATATCCAGCAGCAGCCTCCCCTCACTAATGAAATATCCAGCAGCAGCCTCCCTTCCCTAATGAAATATCCAGCAGCAGTCTCCCCTCCCTAATGAAATATCCAGCAGCAGCCTCTCCTCACTAATGAAATATCCAGCAGCAGCCTCCTCTCACTAATGAAATATCCAGCAGCAGCCTCCCCTCACTAATGAAATATCCAGCAGCAGCCAAAATACCTGTTTGTGCAAACTTCAAGGAGTACAGAAATGTTCGACCTCTCTAATTTTAAACAAAGATTACTGGACCAAACATTAAGTTTGTTTTTTTATTTTTCTAAAGATTTTTCCGTGCATTAAAATGCTAATTAATTATGTAAAAAAATCACAAAGTAAGAGTTTCTGATTTTTTCTTATAGGTTCTGGCTCTCACAGTTGAAGTGACCTACAATAGATATTTCAGACCTTTCCATTCTTTGCAAGTGAGAGAAGAATATCCAATACTTATTCCCGCCGCTATATCCTATCGGTTACACAGCGAGAGAAACAATTCTAACATTTGGCCATTAGATGACAGCAGAAGACTGTGCAGCCGCAGGTGAGGACCTCATCCTGTACACAAATTCCTCATCGTGTTCTCCCCCCGAAAGACTGACACAATCAGGAGGTGAAAGTCCAGCACCAATATTCCACTACCACCTGCAGTA
This sequence comes from Engystomops pustulosus, assembly GCF_040894005.1. NCBI lineage: Eukaryota > Metazoa > Chordata > Amphibia > Anura > Leptodactylidae > Engystomops > Engystomops pustulosus. The sequence continues at coordinate 6,968,558 of NC_092416.1, read as the reverse complement.
CAGAAGACTCGGCACATTCACAACACAGATATTCCCGACTAAAACATCATTTATCTACAAGAATATATCATCAGATTACATGTAACCCAGGAGCTGACAGATTCCCTTTATAGGAAATTTGCCACCAGGATATAGGATTGTAAACCAAGCACAGTTACGTGCAGGTCTGTGCCCTATCTGGCAGGATCCGCTTTTCTTTTGGGTTCTTATGCCCTTGTTTTACAAAAAAAAAGGATTAAAAATTATGCAAATAAACCTGCGGGGCTCCAGGCTCAATTAACAGCTATGGAATGAGGAGCCCCTCAGGCACATTTGCATAATGATTGAAGCATTGTTTTGTAAAAACAAGGGCATGAGTAGCTAAAATAAGAGTGGTTCCTTCCAGAGGTGGCACACACCAGCATTTAAGTGTGCTTGGTTTACAACCTTTGATCCTGGTGGTAGATTTCCTTTAAGAAGTGAACTTTAAAATGTAAGTTTATTGAGATTATTTCCTCCTCTGGTGATCACTGGCCAATGTCTTAATGTTCTTCTTCTTCTCTTCCCTCGGGCCAGTTCTGTAACACCGAGAATTTAGATTACAAACTCCCTGGCACATGTCCAGGTCCAGGAGATGAGCTTGGCAGGTTTGCAAAAATACGGTTGTAAAAATCTGCTCTCTCACAGCCACCACTAGGAGGACCAGAAGCTCAAAGATGGATGGAGAAAATTACGGAACACCAACAAAATAGATTCAATAGGTGGAATTCTAGAAACTTTAAACCCGAATTGAGTAATTAGTACGAATAAGGTCCTTTCATAACCCAACTGTTGAGGTCCTTCATCAAAACCTCTAGAGGTCCATGTTATCACAGATCTTCTAAACCATAGAATCTAGAAAATAGAGAGGAGTTACAATTCAGGATCTTTTACAATTCCAGAAGATGAGGGAACCTGTTCACCGATTCTGTACAAATCTGCCATTTTTCCAGGACCAAATCGAATCCAAATATTTTTTGATTTGCTTTGGATGAATCCTACAAAAATGTTGGCTGGGACTGTTTCAGGGGAGTATGATGCCACATGACATCAGCATTGGAGAGGACATCACCCTATCACATGACTAAGACAGGAAACGGGCTTCAGAGTGATTGGTTCTCAGGCTGTCAGGCAGATTCTATGAGGCCCAATGGTGTATTTCACAGAAAATAAAGGGGAGAGTGACCCCAAAACCAATCCAGGCAAGTGTGAGACATTATGCATGGATTATACACAGGCCCAGTAGCGTATTTTATATAAGTGATGACACCAAACACAAACCAATCGCCATAGAAATATTATGTATGGATTACGCACAGGCCACAAATCCCAGGAGCAGCCGTAACAAACAAGGAGAATTAATTAGAGATAATATAAAATTTAACTCACTGTATTTCTTTCAAAATTTTTTGACATCCAAATTTATTTGACAAAAGTGAACATTCACCATCAAAATCAAGCCTGACAAACCAGGGGCTAGCTTCACGAGCTGTTACACTGCAGCGAAAAATCTCAGTCTCACCCTCCCCCCTGCATTTCCTGTAGGGGGAAATGGTTCTTCAGAATGTAACATCCGGTGATTCCGCAGCACTCAGGGGCTCTGATAACCAGGTCGATTTTAGAAGGAGGCCATGTAGACAATTATAAGAAGTGCCTGGGTCTATGAGCAATGCCCCTGGTTTATCATTCTTCATATTGATGGTAGATTTTCTTTAAAAAATGTATTTTCTAGTAAGGTCTTTGGAGAATGCATTTCCATCACTGTATGTTGTAACATGCAGATCGGAGTCCTGTTTGGGAGAGAAACAGTAACAAAGCCTCTAGCAGCCAATAGTCACACAGCCCACAAATGCCAAGCCCCAGGTGGATGCGCAAGTCAGGAGAAAGCAATACTGCATCCGTTTTCTTATGCTGCAGATGTTGCATCAACGTCCTCCTCATCCTCCGCTGTTGGCTCTGGGGAGGGCCACTCCCCTGCGTAACTTTGCTGACAACAATTGGCAGTTGTTGCCATGAGTGGAAGAAATTCCTGTTGCTTTTGATAGGTCCAATAAAATCATCTTATTGAGGTTGTGGCCTGGCTACAACACCCTGGATATGAAGGTTCTAGTATCAAAGGGCAAATTCCAGTCACACAATGAGAGACAAATTTGGGAATACAAATTAATTACCCTCTTTGACTGCCTCCACACAGGACTCAATGGGGCACATTTACTTACCCGGCCCATTCGCGATCCAGCGGCGCGTTCTCTGCACAGGATTCGGGTCCGGCTGGGATTTAAGATGGTAGTTCCTCCGCCGTCCACCAGGTGGCGCTGCAGCGCCGAAAATAATCTTAACGCCCCGGAATGCACCATCCCATAGAAGGTGAAGGTGAGCGCTCCCCAAGCGACACATTTTCGGCATTTAAATGCGGCGGTTTTTCCGAATACGTCGGGTTTTCGATCGGCCACGCCCCCCCGATTTCTGTCGCGCGCATGCCGGCCCCGATGCGCCACAATCCGATCGCGTGCGCCAAAAACCCGGGGCAATTCATGTACAAGCGGCGCAAATCGGAAATATTCGGGTAACACGTCGGGAAAACGCGAATCGGGCCCTTAGTAAATGACCCCCAATGTATCAAAGGGATTCATGACCCTCTACAACATCTAACAGATGTTCACCAGAGATAATGGGGGCATCAGAGACTTGGAGGCAATAAACCATCACATTGCCCAAGTCATCTATCTATATAAGAATCTCTTATCTCAACTTTGTTATTGCTACTGTCTTTTTGTTGACATTTCTTTGCATTTCTTCTCTGTCCTCGGTGTATAAGATGTGTGTCACTTCAGATAGACTGTCATACCTGCCTGTCCCAGAAGCTTGCAACATCTTACACTACAGTATCCAACCTATCAAAAGCAACAGGAAATTATCCAAAAAACTATTACCACCCATTAAAACTTTTGATCAATTTTAGCATTTTAGGGTAACACTGTGTATCTGGGGGCCAAGTAAGAAAAAATTCTATAAAAATTGGATAAATATCTACCACTTTAAGCTTAGATTCTCCGACATCAATAGAAAAAGAATTTGGAATCACTTACAGAAGAACAAATATTTATGAGAACAAATAGAGATGAATTGCTAAGTACATAGAAGAATCCGGGCTGGTGCTGAATGTAACATCCACCGGAGTTATGAAACCTTCCAGCACAGACAAGACGTCAAAACATCCGCGAGAATGAAGTTAACCCCCAAAATCCACTTCTACAAGAAATCCCTTTTTCTTTAGACCAGAAGCTGAGATATGGTAACAAGCGATCATATTCCGTATAGGTGTACAGATTTCGGAGGGACATAAACTAAAAAGTAAGACATTAAAAAGTAAAACAATTGGAGCGAGGAGCCTCCTCGTAAGAGCTTACAGTCTCTGAGGCTGAAGGAGCCATATTGGAGGTATAGAAGCTTACAGTCTCTGAGGCTGAAGGAGCCATATTGGAGGTATAGGAGCTTACAGTCTCTGAGGATGATGGGGCCATATTGGAGGTATAAGACCTTACAGTCTCTGAGGATGATGGGGCCATATTGGAGGTATAAGAGCTTACAGTCTCTGAGGCTGAAAGAGCCATATTGGAGGTATAGAAGCTTACAGTCTCTGAGGATGATGGGGCCAAATTGGAGGTATAAGAGCTTACAGTCTCTGAGGATGAAGGGGTTCCATGTTGGAGGTATAAGAGCTTACAGTCTCTAAGGCTGAAGGAGCCATATTGGAGGTATAAGAGCTTACAGTCTCTCAGGATGATGGGGCCATATTGGAGGAATAAGAGCTTACAGTCTCTGAGGATGATGGGGCCATATTGGAGGTATAAGAGCTTACAGTCTCTGAGGCTGAAGGAGCCATATTGGAGGTATAAGAGCTTACAGTCTCTGAGGATGATGGGGCCAAATTGGAGGTATAAGAGCTTACAGTCTCTGAGGATGATGGGGCCATATTGAGGAATAAGAGCTTACAGTCTCTGAGGATGATGGGGCCATATTGGAGGTATAAGAGCTTACAGTCTCTGTGGATGAAGGGGCCATATTGAAGGTATAGAAGCTTACAGTCTCTGAGGAGGAAGGGGCCATATCGGAGGTATAAGAGCTTACAGTCTCTGAGGATGAAGGGGCCATATTGGAGGTATAAGAGCTTACAGTCTCTGAGGATGAAAGGGCCATATTGGAGATATTGGAGCTTACAGTCTCTGAGGATGAAGGGGCCATATTGGAGGTATAAGAGCTTACAGTCTCTGAGGATGAAGGGGCCATATTGGAGGTATAAGAGCGTACAGTCTCTGAGAATGATGGGGCCATATTGGAGGTATAAGAGCTTACAGTCTCTGAGGATGAAGGGGCCATATTGGAGGTATAAGAGCTTACAGTCTCTGAGGATGGTGGGGCCATATTGGAGGTATAGAAGCTTACAGTCTCTGAGGATGAAGGGGCCATATTGGGGGTATAAGAGCTTACAGTCTCTGAGGATGAAGGGGCCATATTGGAGGTATAGGAGCTTACAGTCTCTGAGGATGAAGGAGCCATATTGGAGGTATAGGAGCTTACAGTCTCTGAGGAGGAAGGGGCCATATCGGAGGTATAAGAGCTTACAGTCTCTGAGGATGAAGGGGCCATATTGGAGGTATAAGAGCTTACAGTCTCTGAGGATGAAAGGGCCATATTGGAGATATTGGAGCTTACAGTCTCTGAGGATGAAGGGGCCATATTGGAGGTATAAGAGCTTACAGTCTCTGAGGATGAAGGGGCCATATTGGAGGTATAAGAGCGTACAGTCTCTGAGAATGATGGGGCCATATTGGAGGTATAAGAGCTTACAGTCTCTGAGGATGAAGGGGCCATATTGGAGGTATAAGAGCTTACAGTCTCTGAGGATGGTGGGGCCATATTGGAGGTATAGAAGCTTACAGTCTCTGAGGATGAAGGGGCCATATTGGAGGTATAAGAGCTTACAGTCTCTGAGGATGAAGGGGCCATATTGGAGGTATAGGAGCTTACAGTCTCTGAGGATGAAGGGGCCATATTGGAGGTATTAAAGCTTACAGTCTCTGAGGATGAAGGGGCCATGTTGGAGGTATAAGAGCTTACAGTCTCTGAGGATGAAGGGGCCATATTGGAGGTATTGGAGCTTACAGTCTCTGAAGATGAAGGGGCCATATTGGAGATATTAAAGCTTACAGTCTCTGAGGATGATGGGGCCATATTGGAGGTATAAGACCTTACAGTCTCTGAGGATGAAGGGACCATATTGGAGGTATAAGAGCTTACAGTCTCTGAGGATGAAGTGGCCATATTGGAGGTATTGGAGCTTACAGTCTCTGAAGATGAAGGGGCCATATTGGAGATATTAAAGCTTACAGTCTCTGAGGATGAAGGGACCATATTGGAGGTATAAGAGCTTACAGTCTCTGAGGATGAAGTGGCCATATTGGAGGTATTGGAGCTTACAGTCTCTGAAGATGAAGGGGCCATATTGGAGATATTAAAGCTTACAGTCTCTGTGGATGAAGGGGCCATATTGGAGGTATAAGAGCTTACAGTCTCTGAGGATGAAGGGACCATATTGGAGGTATAAGAGCTTACAGTCTCTGAGGATGAAGTGGCCATATTGGAGGTATTGGAGCTTACAGTCTCTGAGGATGAAGGGGCCATATTGGAGGTATAAGAGCTTACAGTCTCTGAAGATGAAGGGGTCATATTGGAGGTATAAGAGCTTACAGTCTCTGAAGATGAAGGGGCCATATTGGAGGTATAACAGCTTACAGTCTCTGAGGCTGAAGGGGCCATATTGGAGGTATTAGAGCTTACAGTCTCTGAGGATGACGGGGGCATATTGGAGGTAAGAGCTTATAGTCTCTGAGGATGAAGGGGCCATATTGGAGGTATAAGAGCTTACAGTCTCTGATGATGAAGGGGCCATATTGGAGGTATAAGAGCTTACAGACTCTGAGGATGAAAGGGCCATATTGGAGGTACCTGAGCTTACAGACTCTGAGGATGAAAGGGCCATATTGGAGGTATAAGAGCTTATAGTCTCTGAGGAGGAAGGGGCCATATTGGAGGTATAAGAGCTTACTGTCTCTGAGGATGAAGGGGCCATATTGGAGGTATAAGAGCTTACAGTCTCTGAGAATGATGGGGCCATATTAAAGGTATAAGAGCTTACAGTCTCTGAGGATGAAGTGGCCATATTGGAGGTATAAGAGCTTACAGTCTCTGAGGATGAAGGGGCCATATCAGAGATATAAGAGCATACATTCTCTGAGGATGAAGGGGCTATATTGGAGGTATAAGAGCTTACAGTCTCTGAGGATGGTGGGGCCATATTGGAGGTATAAGAGCTTACTGTCTCTAAAGATGAAGGGGCCCTATTAGAGGTATAGGAGCTTACAGTCTCTGAGGATGGTGGGGCCATATTTGAAGGTATAGGAGCATACAGTCTCTGAGGATGAAGTGGCCATATTGGAGGTATAAGAGCTTACAGTCTCTGAGGCTGAAGGAGCCATATTGGAGTTATAGAAGCTTACAGTCTCTGAGGATGAAGGGGCCATATTGGAGGTATTAAAGCTTACAGTCTCTGAGAATGAAGTGGCCATATTGGAGGTATAAGAGCTTACAGTCTCTGAGGCTGAAGGAGCCATATTGGAGGTATAGAAGCTTACAGTCTCTGAGGATGATGGGGCCAAATTGGAGGTATAGGAGCTTACATCCTCTGAGGATGATGGGGCCATATTGGAGGTATAGGAGCTTACAGTCTCTGAGGATGAAGTGGCCATATTGGAGGTATAAGAGCTTACAGTCTCTGAGGATGATGGGGCCAAATTGGAGGTATAGGAGCTTACATCCTCTGAGGATGATGGGGCCATATTGGAGGTATAGGAGCTTACAGTCTCTGAGGATGAAGGGGCCATATTGGAGGTTAATGAGTTCTTATTGTGGTCCAGCCATTCTTTATATTGAAATGGAATAAAAGTTTTTTAACAAATAAAAATGCTGATGCCTGGGCCAGTCATCAGCCGCATCTTATATACAGAATCCAAGATGAATGGGACTGCACAGAAGTTTGGAGCTGGGCATCTGGTGTTTACTGGATAACAGATTGAAGGGGGGCACAGGATGGATTAGTAAAAATGGAGTTGGAGTTTCATGCAGTTAGGAAGTGTGATAGGTATAAGAGCTTACACTCTCTAAGGATGAAGGGGCCATATCGGCGGTATAAGAGCTTACAGTCTCTGAGGACGAAGGGGCCATATCGGCGGTATAAGAGCTTACAGTCTCTGAGGACGAAGGGGCCATATCGGCGGTATAAGAGCTTACAGTCTCTGAGGATGAAGGGGCCATATTGGAGGTATAGGAGCTTACAGTCTCTGAGGATGAAGTGGCCATATTGGAGGTATAAGAGCTTACAGTCTCTGAGAATGATGGGGCCATATTGGAGGTAAGAGCTTATAGTCTCTGAGGATGAAGGGGCCATATTGGAGGTATAAGAGCTTACAGTCTCTGAGGATGAAGGGGCCATATTGGAGGTATAGGAGCTTACAGTCTCTGAGGATGAAGTGGCCATATTGGAGGTATAAGAGCTTACAGTCTCTGAGGATGAAGGGGCCATATTGGAGGTAAGAGCTTATAGTCTCTGAGGATGAAGGGGCCATATTGGAGGTATAAGAGCTTACAGTCTCTGAGGATGAAGGGGCCATATTGGAGGTATAAGAGCTTACAGTCTCTGAGGATGAAGGGGCCATATTGGAGGTATAGGAGCTTACAGTCTCTGAGGATGAAGTGGCCATATTGGAGGTATAAGAGCTTACAGTCTCTGAGAATGATGGGGCCATATTGGAGGTAAGAGCTTATAGTCTCTGAGGATGAAGGGGCCATATTGGAGGTATAAGAGCTTACAGTCTCTGAGGATGAAGGGGCCATATTGGAGGTATAGGAGCTTACAGTCTCTGAGGATGAAGTGGCCATATTGGAGGTATAAGAGCTTACAGTCTCTGAGGATGAAGGGGCCATATTGGAGGTAAGAGCTTATAGTCTCTGAGGATGAAGGGGCCATATTGGAGGTATAAGAGCTTACAGTCTCTGAGGATGAAGGGGCCATATTGGAGGTATAAGAGCTTACAGTCTCTGAGGATGAAGTGGCCATATTGGAGGTATAAGAGCTTAAAGTGTCTGAGGAGGAAGGGGCCATATTGGAGGTATAAGAGCTTACAGTCTCTGAGGATGATGGGGCCATATTGGAGGTATAAGAGATTACAGTCTCTGAGGCTGAAGGGGCCATATTGGAGGTATAAGAGCTTACAGTCTCTGAGGATGATGGGACCATATTGGAGGTATAGGAGCTTACATCCTCTGAGGATGATGGGGCCATATTGGAGGTTAATGAGTTCTTATTGTGGTCCAGCCATTCTTTATATTGAAATGGAATAAAAGTTTTTTAACAAATAAAAATGCTGATGCCTGGGCCAGTCATCAGCCGCATCTTATATACAGAATCCATGATGAATGGGACTGCACAGAAGTCTGGAGCTGGGTATCTGGTGTTTACCTGATAATAGATTGGAGGGGGACATAGGATGGATTAGTAAAAATGGAGTTGGAGTTTCATGCAGTTAGAAAGTGTGATAGATCTGCCTAAAGAAATGGGTTTAAAGTGCACTTTTTAAGGGTGGGTATTAGTCTGATTAGTCTGATAGTCCAGGGTAGGGCATTCCAGAGAATTGTGGCAGCTCTGGAGAAGTCCTGGAGATGGAGGTGAGGGGATCGAATTAAGGAAGAGAAAAAAAATGAGATCATTGGCTGATCAAAGAGCATGTGTTGGGCGATAGACTGAGATAAGAGTATGTTGTTTCTAATGCAGTAAATCTCGACCCATATTGGAGGCCAAGGAGCACAATAGTAAGTAGCTGTGGTGGCCTCCATGAGTCGATATATAGTCACTTTCCCAAACAGAGCCTGAACCACAGCTCACACGGCCAGTGGCGTAACTAGGAACGAGTGTGCCCCATAGTAAACTTTCGGCTTCCCCCCCATCCCTATATATATAACTGATATAACTTTAAATAAACAGTATAAATCATAAACATGTTAGAAATTGGCAAGTCCCAAAATGTCCGTTCTATCAAAATAATAATGATTATTCCCAGTGTTTAACCCCGTAATGGAAAATTGCGCCCAAAGTTGAAAATGACACTTTTTTGCTATTCTGTGAAATATATAAAATGTAATAAAAAGTGATAAAAAGGTCGTACAGTCCTCAAATTGGTAGCATCAAAAATGTTATCAAAAAATAACACAGTTCCGTTCACCGAAGTATGAAAAAGTTATATTTAGGTTTTTTTTTAATTAGTTTTTGCAACTGCACTTGGGGACACTTTCCTTAGAGTAATGATGGCTGCTTGTTTTTCATTTCTTAGCTGCTTTTTTTTCTTGCCATAATACAAGTTCTTCCAGTCTATCCAGTACGACGATCAGCCGTGTATCCACCCGTTTCCTGCACAAGAGTACTGATGGTCCCAACCCCATTGATAAGGCAAGAAATCCCACTTATTACCCCTGACAGGGCACCTGTGATGCGAGAACCTCTTCAGGTGACTACCTCTTGTATCTCACCAAGAGAATGGAATATAAGAGAGATTTTCTGGTGTCTTACATTTTTTTGGGTAAGTCTATAATTCCACATGTGATAATTCATAGTTTTGATGCCTTCAGTGGGAATCTACAATTTTTATAGTCATGAAAATACAGATAGGGTGGTAAAAGATCTGGGGCACAGACCCCAATGTATATGTATCGCACTTTCAGTAATGCCCCCTCCTGTACACATTTGGTTGTGCCAATAACAACTTTACTGAGGGGATATACAGCTACAGAAACACAGGAGAAATCCCTACGTGTTACATCCAATGACTGCTGGTGACGCGTCCTCCATCTCCTCCATTAGGCATCACCACGTCTTATGTTCCTCATTGCCCCTACATCTTGGCTCCCTGACAGTGTTATCCTACTCCTGCCCCTAACACTCTCCATAAATACTGTAAGGGCTCATGCACACTAATGTATACCCGCTGTGCCATAGCCCGGTAGGAACATGGCGCACGGGAGAGGAGGAGGTGAGTGCTGCTGGCCCCCGCCCCTCTCCATAGAAAATAGTAGCCACACGGCCGTCGATACGGCTACGGCGATTGTTGCGCTCACCGTATCATGCCTGTGCACCATAGCTGCCTATACGAGATGCATTTAAGGCTGCAAGTTTGCGGCCGTACATACGTCCCCCTGACAGTAGTCTGTTACATTTACACAAAACCAGGAGCTTGTTACTGGAAAACATATGAGATCAAAGTGAGGCTTTTTTTAGTGCCACATATAAACGCGCCCTAAGAAATGTTCCCCACACAGTCACTCACACAGTTACCCCAGTAATGTCCCCCACACAGTTACCCCTAGTAATGTCCCCCACATAGCCCCCCAGTAATGTCTCCCGCACAGATCCTCAGTAAGTAGTGTGCCCACACATCCCACAAGTAAGCAATATGCACACAAACCCCCCAGTAATGTGCCCACACAGCCCCTCAGTAAGTAATGTGCCCACACAGCCCCCAGGAATGTCCCCCACACAGCCCTCAAGTAATGTCCCCCAAATAGCCCCCCAGTAATGTCCCTCACAAATCCTCCCCAGTAATGTCCCCACACATCACCCCAATAATGTCCGCACACTGCCCCCCCAGGAATGTCCCCCACACAGCTACCACATTAATGTCCCCTGCACAGAACCCCAGTAAGTAATGTGCCCACATAGCCCCCCAGTATTGTGCCCACACAGCCCCCCAGTAAGTAATGTGCCCACACAGCCCCTCAGTAAGTAATTTGCCCACACAGCCCCCCAGAAATGTCCCCCACACAGACCCCCAGGAATTTCCCCCACACTGCCCCCCCCCAGTAATGTTCCCTGCACAGACCCCAGTAAGTAATGTCCCCACACAGCCCCTCAGCAAGAAATGTTCCCATACAGCCCCCCAGTAATGTACCCACAAAGCTCCCCAGTAATGTCCCCCGCACAGACTCCCAGGAATGTCCCCACAAATCCCCCAGTAATGTCCCCCACTCAGCCCCCCCACACAGCCCCCCAGGAATTTCCCCACACAGCCCCCCGCGCAGACTCCCAGGAATGTCCCCACACAGCCCTCTGGATAATCTGACGCTCCTGTGTCTGCTCCGGTGCTTCAGTAATGTCCCCACACTGCCCCCCAGTAATGTCCCCCACACAGCCCCACAGTTATGACCCCCAGTAAGTAATGTTCCTAAACAATCCCCCAGTAATGTGCCCACACAGCCCCTCAGTAAGTAATGTGCCCACACAGACCCCTAGGAATATCCCCACAAATCCCCCACTAATGTCCCTCACATAACCCCCCCAGAAATGTCCCCCACACAGCCCTCCAGTAATGTCCCTCTGCACAGACCCCCAGTAAGTAATGTGACTATACAACCCCTCAATAAGTAATGTGCCCACTCAGCCCCCCAGTAAGTTGCCCACACAGCCCCCTAGTAATGTCCCCCACACAGACCCCAGTAAGTAATGTCCTCACACAGCCCCCAGTAAGTAATGTGCCCACACATTTCCCCGGTAAGTGATGCACCCACACAGCCCCCCAGGAATGTCCCCCGCACAGCTCCCTGGTGATGTGCCCACAAAGCCCCCCAGGAATGTCCTCCACACATTCCCCCAGTAAGTAATGTGCCCACACATTTCCCCGGTAAGTGATGCGCCCACACAGTCCCCCAGGAATGTCCCCCACACAGCTCCCTGGTGATGTGCCCAAAAAGCCCCCCAGGAATGTCCTCCACACATTCCCCCAGTAAGTAATGTGCCCACACAGCCCCCCCCCCCAGTATCATCTATTAAATATAAGAACTTGAGTATAACTGAGTGCACCCCAAGAATACTACTACATATAGCAGGACACAAGGAATATCAGTATAATTATTATCTACATCGGCCAGTTGAGGTTTTTGTTCCAGTCTGTTTCATTTTATTTTGTGTGGGAATTAAAGGAAATTTACCATTTGATTTCATGCATAATCCCGGAGCAGAGTGGATTTGCTGAAAAAACAATTATAACATTCAGGATAATCTGGCCCTCCTGTGGCTGCTCTGGTACTTCTCCTCATCCTAATTATGCGCTGCTCTAGAGAATGAAGTAATCACTATGCTGTGCCTGACAGGCAGAAGTAATCAATCACTGCACCATCCCACAGCTGCTTTGTATGAGTCATCCAGCTCAGGTTGATTACGCCTGTCTGGACAGTTAAATAAGCTCTGTGTAATGTGTTTATGAACTGCAGGCTGAAGCAACCCAGCTTTACCAAGGCCCTTATTGTTATAAGTGTTTTTTTTTTTAAAGCAAAACCACTTAATTTACAGCATAAACATGATATGTTTCTGCATCAGTGTAGCTACAACATTCTTAAGGTATGTTTGGTTCATAACGCACAAAAACAAATGGTAGATTTCCTTTAAAGAAACTCATTTGGGATCCACGGGGCTGCATTGCTTGGTATTTGTCTAATGATTGACCCCCACCACCCCCACCAACCAACCCTAGATCCCTTTGATTCTTCTGAATATGGTGTGTAAATATAGAGGCACATATCTGGAGAAGAGTCTCAGGAGACAAATGTGTTTTTAGCTAGTACTAAGAACAAAAGTGTGAGGGTAATAGGTTCTTATGTATGAGAAGGATGCGACGAGTAACTCATCCAAGCGAGTCAACATCCATGTAAGGAGTAAGCTCATTCTAATAGTGTAGGGACCCACCACAAAGAGTGTAAATGTAGCCTCCCTCATTGTATGATACGGGATGTGGCGTCCAGTTCTTTTTTCTTTCCCAAAGTTGGTTCACATCTTTAGAGATGATGAATAAACAGAGCATCCAGTCCTTCAGACTTCTTGAAGGACTGAACAACCAAAACCTGTAGACGCATGAAGTTAGTCTTGGCTAAAATGAAGGAACCTGTCAGCAGATATCCGTTTCCGATATTCCGGTGGAGGTCGGTCACTGCACTTTTAGTAAAGCTCCAGCTCATGAAGAGTTCTCCTCATGCATGACGCACACCTCTTCTATTGGCTTCCGTCTGTTAGACGTTACATAAAAGAAGGTAAACATCGAGCCATATGGATTTGTGTCTTGCCAAATTCTTTTTAGGAACAAATCCAAGTGACATCAATCCGATGTCACAAAGTCTCTGTAGTACATTATAAAAACAAGGGAGGCAGGTGCACGTTGCCAGTCAGGGATAGATATTTCATTCCCTCACATCTCTTCCAGATCTCCGACATGAGGACCCTCATCGTTCTGCTGGGTGCTCTGTGTATCCTACCATTGGCTGGTGAGTCAATATTGACAATATACAAGATATCGTATTCATGATGTGTAGCCCATAACTCCTTTCATCTCAGGATGAGTAAATATTATGTTGGACTCAAAAGGTTTTATCTTTATTTGTTTTGTTTTTTTTCTGAAATTGCTTTTCAGCAGCTGACTGGCATTGAGTACTGCCGCTTACTATGTCCACAGCATCATCTCCTTTTCAGACTAATATTCCTAGCTCCATTCAACAAAAGCTCAAATCAATGTGCCTAATTTTGGTTAAATTACTGATATTTTTATTCTATGTGACTTTCTCTCTCCATAGATTTTGTCGAGAATTGTATAGAATGCTTCGAGAAAAACAGTGATGACTGCGACGGTCCAGCTGTGGTGTGTAACAATGCCACCGATTGCTACATACTATCTGAAATGTATCATGTTGGTAAGTGGTGATTTATCTGTTTTATCATCTTTGCAGAATTCAATATGATTGAGTGATTTATTCCTTAAATATGCTCTAAACTTCTCTACTATTTAGAAGAGATTCATTACATTGTTCACAGCACTATCTTTCCTCTCTAGACTCCTCTGTCCTCTCCTCATCACATGTGTCCTCATCTAGACATCATGGTCCTGTCTAGACTCCTCTATTCATTCCTTCCTCTTTCTTCTCTAGATTCCTGTGTCCTCTCACCAGCTCATCTGTCCTCTTACAGTCATCTTTGTTCTGGACTTCTCTACCCATTCCAGTTCACTCAGGTTCTTCCAAACATCTGTCTCCTCCAGATCTTCCTCTTTCTTCTCTAGATTCCTGTGTCCTCCCAGCAGCTCATCTGTCCTCTTACAGTCATCTTTGTTCTGGACTTCTCTACCCATTCAAGTTCACTCAGGTTCTTCCAAACATCTGTCTCCTCCAGATCTTCATCTCTCTTCTCTAGATTCCTGTGTCCTCTCACCAGCTCATCTGTCCTCTTACAGTCACCTTTGTTCTAGACTTCTCTACCCATTCCAGTTCACTCAGGTTCTTCCAAACATCTGTCTCCTCCAGATCTTCATCTCTCTTCTCTAGATTCCTGTGTCCTCTCACCAGCTCATCTGTCCTCTTACAGTCACCTTTGTTCTAGACTTCTCTACCCATTCCAGTTCACTCAGGTTCTTCCAAACATCTTTCTCCTCCAGATCTTTCTCTTTCTTCTCTAGATTCCTGTGTCCTCTCACCAGCTCATCTGTCCTCTTACAGTCACCTTTGTTCTAGACTTCTCTACCCATTCCAGTTCACTGAGGTTTCTCCAAACAACTGTCTCCTCCAGATTCCTTCACTTTCTTTTCTAGACTCCTGGGTTCTCTCCAAAACTCAACTGTACTCTTACACTCGTCTCTAATCTGGACTCCTCTACCCCTTCCAGTCCCTGTGGATTCCTCCCATCATCTCTGCCTCTTCCCCTTTTCCTCTCTAGGCTTCTCTGTCCCCTGCAGGATCCTTCAGACTCTTCAGTCAACTACAATCTTTCCCTCTCTTTTTCCTCCAAACACTCCTCTCCCTTCCCCATAATAATGACTGCCATGAGTGGTTGTAAGCCTATATATTACCCACATAGAAATGATCAAGATTTGTCCAGAAGCTACATATGGCCACAGGTCAGGTCATTATAACTGTGTGTACATGGAGGTCACCTCCAGCTTTCTTCTTTTTGGTCCACAGAGGGGGATGTATATCACACCGTGAAGAAGGGCTGCAATGAGAATGGGCTATACCCTTGTGAACAAACAATATATGCAGATAATTATGTTAATGCTGGACTGGAAGCCCATATAGACTGCTGTGATCAGGACTCATGCAATATATTTGGCTACAACAGTAAGTGGATTATAACAGAGATCCGTCTAATAGATACATTGTCAGCAGTTTCCTAATAAGCAAATTGACCTATGACTTGACATTTGTTATAGCTCCTCTGTTCCTGCAACTGATAACATTCAGATCACACATGGTCCCACCATTGTGACCCCCCATTGGTCCATGAGTTCTTGTGCTCATGCATAAATGGAGCTCCATTCACATCTATGTATCATTGAAGTGAATGGAGCGGCGGTCACACACGTGTCTTATTTGTTATATGAATATGGGATGATTTCCAAACCCTTTAGAGATGTTACATCTATTGCTTGTATGAAAGGAGCACAACTCTTTGAGATGGGCTAAATGGGCATCTACCACCAGGATGAAGGTTTGTAAACCAAGCACACTGACTGACTAGTGTGTTCCTACTCCGGCAGGATTTGGTCTTCGTTTAGCTTCTTAGGTTTTAAAAACTATGCAAATGATCCTGAGGGGCTCCAGGCTCAATAGATGTCAATGGAGACTGGAGCCCCTCAGACTCATTTGCCAAATTTTTTAAATTCTTAATTTCTTAAAAACAAGGGCATAAGAAGTTAAAAGATGAGCAAATTCTGCCAGAAGGGGCGCACTCCAGTATGTCAGTGTGCTGGGTGTTCACTCCCTCCTCCTGATGGTTGATGGGGACCTGTATCCCAATATAAATGGACAGTTGGGTAAGTGTAAAAATCTCCCATGGACCTTTGATAACCACATGGGGAATATTTTAAGAAACACACACACACACACTTGATTAAAAATATAAAACAGAAAAAGAAAAATGATGTAAAAACTTTTTTCTTTGCGTCAGAAAAAAGTTCACCATCCTGAATAGAGAAGTCTGACCCCCCAATAATCCTGGGGATAATGGACAGGAGCCTTTGATGGGGAAATCCTTGTAAGCTTATCAGAGGACAGTGCAACAATGTTATTCTAACATTTCTATTCCTGCCCTCAGTGCCTCCTGATACCAAACCCCCAATAGGGGGCTATTGTCCGGCCTGCTTCGAGGACAATATGGAGCCCTGTACCACTATTTGGACCATAAGGTGTAAAGAGATAGATGACAAATGCTACGAGTACATCGGGAGAATCAGAGACCCAGGTGATGACATTGGGGCAACTAACTATAACTAACTATAACTAACTGCAACTAATTGTAAATAACTGTCACTAACTATAACTAACTGTAACTAATTATAAATAACTGTAACTAACTATAACTAACTGTAACTAACTGTAAATAACTGTAACTATCTATAGCTAACTATAACTAACTATAACTAACTGCAACTAATTGTAAATAACTGTCACTAACTATAACTAACTGTAACTAACTGTAAATAACTGTAACTATCTATAGCTAACTATAACTAACTATAACTAACTGCAACTAATTGTAAATAACTGTCACTAACTATAACTAACTGTAACTAATTATAAATAACTATAACTAACTATAACTAACTGTAACTAACTGTAACTATCTATAACTATCTATAAATATCTATAACTATCTATAACTATAACTAACTGTAACTAACTGTAACTAACTGTAACTAACTATAACTAACTGCAACTAATTGTAAATAACTGTCACTAACTATAACTAACTGTAACTAATTATAAATAACTGTAACTAACTATAACTAACTGTAACTAACTGTAAATAACTGTAACTATCTATAGCTAACTATAACTAACTATAACTAACTGCAACTAATTGTAACTAACTGTAACTAACTGTAACTAACTGTAACTAACTGTAACTAACTGTAACTATCTATAACTATCTATAACTATAACTAACTATAACTAATTGTAAATAACTGTAACTAACTATAACTAACTGTAACTAACTGTAAATAACTGTAACTATCTATAGCTAACTATAACTAACTGCAACTAATTGTAACTAACTGTAACTAACTGTAACTAACTGTAAATAACTGTAACTATCTATAACTATCTATAACTATAACTAACTATAACTAATTGTAAATAACTGTAACTAACTATAACTAACTGTAACTAACTGTAACTAACTGTAACTAACTGCAACTAATTGTAAATAACTGTAACTAACTATAACTAACTGTAACTAACTGTAACTAACTATAACTAGCTATAACTAGCTGTAACTAGCTGTAACTAACTATAACTAGCTATAACTAACTGTAACTAACTGTAAATAACTGTAACTAACTGTATATATATTCTTCATTCCTTTATGGAACTTGTGTTATAGGAGATGGTGGGGGGAGGAGTTGGGGTTAATCATGTAATAATCAAATCTAGAACCGGTGGTCAAGACCCTTCTGCCCCATAAGATTCAAAAGTGGCACCAAGTAGAAAAATGTTATGTTCCAGATTCCTCGGCCTTCCTGCCTCTACCATTCTAGGTCAACAGGAAGCCCTTCCCTTATAAATGTCTGCCCGGAGAAATGGTGGCCCGAATTACCGGAATTCAAAAATAACTGATAAAAAAAGAAAATTTTGAGGAAAAAAAAACTGATTATTTTATTTAACTTAGTATAGATTTTATTCAGCAGTGAAAATAATTTGTAATAATTTGTAATTTATTTATGTCCTTTTTATTTTCTGTTGTTTTCACCAGTTTTTTTTATTGATAAATTCATTTTGTTTTATTTTTTTGTTTTATTTTCTTGTTTATATTTAAAAAAAAAGTGTTTTATATGAAAATATAATTGTTTTTTTTTTTTAAATTATTAAAATTTTTTTTGTTTTTTCTATATTTTTTAAAATCAATTTTCTTCTTCTTTTTTCAGCCGGCAGGGAGCGAGACGTCCACTTTAAAGGAGGCTTGTCTCAAGTGGGCTGCAAACTTGGATTTCAGTCCATGGTGGGGGTGGATGAGCTTGAACATGTTTTGTTTGAATGTACTGAGCCTACTTTCCCTAAACATGGCTACTACTAAAATAAAGCTAAATCATCTATAAATGGTCTTTGTAGTTGTTTTTTTTTTATGTTGACTTTGTAAAGTGTGTGAACAATTATCTCATTTGTAGACCCAGAATTCTAGAAATGGCAACACAGTTTACTATGTAAGGGGGTAGGAGGGGTATGTAGCTTCCCTTTTGCACTTACGCTTTAAAGGACATTTATAACCAGATCAAGGATTGTAAACCAAACATACAGACATACTGGTGTGCACCCCTCTGGTCAGGATCTGCTGTTCTTTTAACTTCTTATGCCCTGTTTATTTTTACAAAAAAAGGTTTTAAAATGATGCAAATGCACCTAAGGGGCTCCAGGCTGGAGCCCCTTAGACTCATTTGCATAATTTTTAAAGCCCTTAAAAAAATTTAAAAAAACAAGGGCATAAGAAGGTAAAAGAACAGCAGATCCTTCCAGAAGGGTGCACACCAGTATGTCTGTATGTTTGGTTTACAATCCTTGATCTGGTGATGTCCTTTAAGTCCAAGTGAGATTGCATTTTGTGAAAGGAGAGGGGGCAGGGGATCTAGGAGACATCTGATTGGCTGCAGATTGGATTTATTTAGCCGCCACCATTCTCAAGCAATTATTGCCAATCAATATGCTAATGAGGTTCTGAACTGTCCGTACTTGGCAGCAGAGATCCTAATTAGAATATTGGTTGCTAAAAATAACGGCACTTCTTCATTAGGAATTTCGATGGGGAAAAGAGGAAAAAATAATGGAACAATTGCTATTAAAGTATACAAAAACCTCTGGAAATGTTATAATTTGGGGTTTGAGTTGTGGCGTTTCACCAATCCCAACTATTCTTTATTAATGGGCAGAGCCACTGCTTCTAGCACAGCTGCTGTTTTTTATTCAGCATCCGCCATTAAAAATGTCTCCTCTCTACTGTCAACTGGGTGGTGCCAGATCATCAGCTCCAGCTCAGGATCAACCATCTGACAGTAGGGAGTTCATGTAGCAAGTACCCAGCATGCCACAATATTTAGACTGTGGGCTGTCACAGGGGCGGTGCTAAGCTTAAGCAAAGAGCCTGGCTCCGCCCATCTGTCCAATAATGGCAGTGATAGCTCGAGATTGATGGGGACTACATAGACTGAATCAGTGGAGCAATACCTATTGCAGGATCCTAAAAGCCGACTCGCAATACCCCAATAAACCCCTTGACAAGCTGCAGTCCATACTATAGCCACTGGTTTCCATCATAGTCTTAGGTATGATGGACATTTCAGGACAGGACGTCTAATATTCCAGTATCCTTACGATAAAATGGACATAACTGCAGCCCCGGGCTCCTAGTAGGAGGATCTTCATGTGATTGGTTGATGATCTAACCAACCACTTCTGCCTTGTTCTACAATTACTGATTTTCCAACCTCTGCTGAACAAGGAGACGTGTCCTGTAGTGTCCGGTCAGTATTGGGAACACTCCGATTGTGGAGCCCTACTGGGGCTTGTTTTCTGTGGGCACCAATTAAGATTTCACTTATCAAAGTAAAACCCCAGGAACTACAGAATTCACCAACGTGTGTTTATTCCATAAAGATATGAATAAAATAATGAAGAATTACGATCACTGGTCTCGTTATACCACATATACACGGAGATCTATAGTGACACAGCAGGTAAATAACCACAACATACAAGGAGAAAAAGAAAAAACTGGTAAGAATATTAGCGCAGGCGCATGAGGTCTTATAAAGACGACAATGAATGGACAGAGCAGAGGAGGATGTGAGTACACTGTGCTGTATATACTGCACTATATACACTGTATACACGGTACTGTATATACTGCACTGTATACACTGTATATAGATCCTCATTCACTGCTGTTGTGGATAATGTTTATCTCCAGTTGATGGAAATGGACTTTAGCCGCCGGATTGTCCTGCTAATATCACACACCCATATATATATATATATATATACATCCGCGGGATAAGAGTCTATCACAGTCACTATATATCGTCCAGTGTAACAATGAAAGTGGTGGATCACTTATCTCGCCGGGTTGTAAGACAACAGATTGTTAGTTGCTGTAATGTCGAATGTCTGTTACCTGCGTCTTCCCTTCGGTGCGGTCTAGAGACGCCGGGATCCGTCACTCCCTCCCCTGCTCCCGCGTGCTGTCACCTGCAGCAGGAGTCCGCTGGGTCCTAGAGGCAGGTTGTGACTCTGTAGAAGCTCGGAAGCCGCTTCCTTGGAGTTGATGTTGATGCCCGCGGCTGTGTCACTTGATTTCAAGTAGACGGCAGAAATGTCATCGCTATTAAGTTTCTCCCAATCTGTTTGATGCGCCTGTGGGTACGACTAAACGGCCAGACACGTTTCAGGGGGGTCAAACCAATTGAGATTTCATCCATTGTACTTGGAAGCTTGAAAACATCCATCATAAAACATTGTTGCATTTTTTAAACACTTTTTAACATTTATATACATACGTAGAATCAGGTGTTATCGGGTCAGATGTAGGGTTATATATAGCAGACAGCTGCCACGTATCTCAGTCTCAGGAGCCAAGGACCATCCTTCAAGCCTTTTATAGATTCTATATGGTGCCATGGAGACCAAATGCCATCCCCATTGTCATATTTGAAGCAGAGAATGACCCCCATCTGCTCAACTGCTTAGAAATATCAATGGTGACGGAGCGCGGCATCTTACCGTAGTAGCAATCAGTGCGACTCCTGTATAGTGCGATACCTGCCATATGGGAGTCATGATGGGCCCCTCTGCTCCTTGTGTTTTGTACTTGCATTTGTTTTTGTCTTAATGTTATGTATGTGACCCCTTTACTGATTGTACCGCAGCAGGAAACAGTAATATACTGTGCAAAGAAGCCCATCCCCAGCAGTCTGGTCCACCTATGAGCCCATTGTCATGTTGAGGTCACGTGGGGTCACCAAACCTTGTGGCGACACCAATCATGCTCCAGAATTCTTACTTGCATATTAATAAACCTACATTCAGGGCCAGCACCCGCACTGGGGAAAACTGGGCAAGTATCGGGGCCCAGAGCTGCTTGGGGGACCACATAAGGCTGTACTCATGGAATCCATGAGGATAAGGGGGATGTATCTAATAAATCCATAGGGTGTGAGGGGGGCTTATATAAAATAACCATCAGGGGGCTGTTTTTTTAAATAACCAAGAGGGGCTGTATATAATATAACCATAAGGGGCTGTATTTAATATAACCATAAGGGGCTGTATACAATATAACCATAAGGGGCTGTATACAATATAACCATAAGGGGCTGTATATAAAATAACCATAAGGGGCTGTATTTAATATAACCATAAGGGGCTGTATACAATATAACCATAAGGGGCTGTATACAATATAACCATAAGGGGCTGTATATAAAATAACCATGAGGGGCTGTATATAATATAACCATGAGGGGCTGTATATAAATAACCATGAGGGGCTGTATATATAATATAACACATGAGGGGCTGTATATAATATAACCATAAGGGGCTGTATTTAATATAACCATAAGGGGCTGTATACAATATAACCATAAGGGGCTGTATACAATATAACCATAAGGGGCTGTATATAAAATAACCATGAGGGGCTGTATATAATATAACCATGAGGGGCTGTATATAAATAACCATGAGGGGCTGTATATAATATAACACATGAGGGGCTGTATATAAAATAACCATGAGGGGCTGTATATAATATAACACATGAGGGGCTGTATATAAAATAACCATGAGGGGCTATATATAAATAACCATGAGGGGCTGTATATAATATAACCATGAGGGGCTGTATACAATATAACCATAAGGGGCTGTATATAAAATAACCACGAGGGGCTGTATATAAAATAACCATGAGGGGCTGTATATGAAATAACCATGAGGGGCTGTATATAAAATACCCATGAGGAGCTGTATGTAATATAACCATAAGGGGCTGTATATAAAATAACCATGAGGGGGCTGTATATAAAATACCCATGAGGAGCTGTATGTAATATAACCATGAGGAGGGCTGTATATAATATAACCATGAGGGGCTGTATATAATATAACCATGAGGGGCTGTATATAAATAACCATGAGGGGATGTATATAATATAACCATGAGGGGCTGTATATAATATAACCATTAGGGGCTGTATATAATATAACCATTAGGGGCTGTATATAATATAACCATTAGGGGCTGTATATAATGTAACCATGAGGGGCTGTATATAATATAACCATGAGGGGTTGTATATAAAATAACCATGAGGGGCTGTATATAAATAACCATGAGGGGCTGTATATAATATAACCATGAGGGGCTGTATATGAAATAACCATGAGGGGCTGTATATAAAATAACCATGAGGGGCTGTATATAACATAACAATGAGGAGCTGTATATAATATAACCATGAGGGGCTGTATATAAAATAACCATGAGGGGCTGTATATGAAATAACCATGAGGGGCTGTATATAATATAACCATGAGGGGCTGTATATAAAATAACCATGAGGGGCTGTATATAATATACCCATGAGGGGCTGTATATAATATACCCATGAGGGGGCTGTATATAAATAACCATGAGGGGCTGTATATAATATAACCATGATGGGCTGTATATAATATAACCATGAGGGGCTGTATATAAAATAACCATGAGGGGCTGTATATAATATAACCATGAGGGGCTGTATATAAAATAACCATGAGGGGCTGTATATAATATAACCATAAGGGGCTGTATATAATATACCCATGAGGGGGCTGTATATAATATAACCATGAGAGGGCTGTATATAATATAACCATGAGAGGGCTGTATATAATATACCCATGAGGGGGCTGTATATAATATACCCATGAGGGGGCTGTTTGGGATAATAAACAAGGGAATATTATAGGGAACAGGAGACTGTTTTAGTTTCTGAATTTTTATTTCCTCCATGTTCACTGCAAAGGGGTTTACTGAAGCGCTGTCGCCCAGGGGCCTACTGATACCTGGAGCCGACCCTGACAATAGGCAGCTTTTCCTACACAAACATATGTTAAATTTATGTGTGAAACATGTAAAAGTAAGATTAAAAGATTAGAAATCTTGGTTTAATGGGATTACTCCTTCCCCTGTGATGATCACTGCAGACGTCTGGATGTTATCCTCAGAGCAATCCTCTCGCCTCAGGCCAGATCTGTAATACTGAGAACTTACTGTACAAACTACCTGGCACAGGCTCCGGAGCAGGAGCTGCACTTGGCAGGTTTGCAAAATTGAGGTCGTAAAAGTTGTTTATGCCAAGTCAAAAACGGAGGTGATCTGAGCCTGAAACGGTTAAGTCAAGTAGTCAAGTAGCTTCTGCGTAACCTTTGTAACATCAAGGAGTATTACATTGTAGACAGGGCCGGATTAAGGTTGGTGGGGGCCCCTTTGAGAGCAAAGTGGTGGGGGCCCCAGGGCTAGCGCTCCAGGCGTCCCTCATATAATCCGGCCCTGATTGTAGACCAAAGTACTTGTAACCTCTCATTTATGCTAATGAGAGGTCTATCGGGAAGAGTGGATGTCATTCCAATGTGTTATGTAGTGAAGGGAGAGAGGTAAACCAACAGTTCCAGTCCACATTGGTTTAGAAGATTATGAAGGTTGACATGGAATGGACCCCCCGACAGGTGGTCTATAATATGCATCAAATGACCCATACAGTGCAATAATCTGATTTATTTTCCATATGTTTAACTAAAAGTGTGATGTTTAGTTGATTATTCAGGATGTTTGAGTTACCGTGTACAGTTCAGCTCTCCCGGCTGATTGGAGTCTAAGTTAAGAAGATCATATTTTTCATGTCAGACCTAATATTTTTTTATGTCAGACCAAATGCTCCAAATCATCTCTATCATGAAGAAAGACATCAGTCTTGTACCATGAATGGAATCTGAATTCTGCTTTCATGTGAAGGAGTAAAGCGTCTACTAACTTCTCAAAAAGATGTAACAAATGCTATAAAATCTAAAGTCACTGTTTTCTTAAGACATTTTTATTACTTACTCTACAGCTGACATCTTTTCTCTTGTTAAAGCATTGCCCCCTGGGAAAAATAAAATTGTGACTTGCCTGTACCTGTACCTTACCCCAAGCCCATTTGATCCCTTTCCAGCAGCCCCCTCCTTATAATGGCCACATTTACGTGGTCTGTTCTTCTAAATAGAGGGCTACAAAAAAGGGGCATTACAGTAACCCATTTCATGAGTCCCGCTCACTTACAAACGCCTCCTGTCTGTAGCCCCCTCCATGCACATCACCTTCCACCCTCTCTTTTGTTTTTAACAAAAATTTCCTCTACTCCCCTGGAGCAGCCTATTTCCTTCACTCTGCGGTTGCTGAATGTGGCTTTGAAGATGATAGGTGGGACGACGTCATCACATCACGTCTGCCGGCTCCAACTCTGCAACAGGTTTTCATGGCCCAGTCTTGGGCCGTGGTCCAGCAGTTGGGGTCCTCTGCCTTAACAGCCGAACCTGGAGAGTTCCCATCACTGCAATGTGGCTCATGGGGAGTTTCCCATTCTACCAACTGCTAAAGGATCCAGTGGTTGGAGCTTCAGGGTCATACAGTATATTCATTAATTATTCCATGGATATGGGATACGGGGCACTTATGGATAAATCCCTGTAACAGAGAGCCAAAGAAGATGACATTAAATAGTGTTTTTCAAGAAGGTTGGTCCTCTCAGAGGTGGTAGCCCGAGACCCAAGCCTTCTAGGGGGCCTATGACCACCCAAACCACCCACCAAATGTTATACTCAAAAAGACCTTCACCTATGAAATCCTCATACATCTGTTCCTGCTCACAATATATAAACTCTCAAAAACCATGAGGGTCCTCCAAAGGTGCTAAAACCGCAGAATAAAAACAGTAGAAGGGACACATTCTCCATTAACCAAGAAGCTGATTCCAGTCCCAGACTTGTAGGGGCCATAATATTCATACAGCCTGGGGCCCATGGTGGTCTTACTCAACCCCTTGATGGGAAGTGAAGCTCTATAACATGTTTTCTGGTCTAGATTAATGTGGGGTAATATTTACACCTTCTCCAGCTGAACTGTCTCCTCCACTACTGATCTACAGGTACTGAAGGTCCGGCATGGACCAAACCAACATAGGTGGACCCAGGTCCATTGATTTCCAACAGCTCATCATTACCTTGCTTCATCCCTGAGAGTTTTTTTAGGAAAGCTGAACTTCCTCGAGAACTGTTTTCCCAATTTCTCCTTCTCTATCCCAATAATGTGAGCTAAAAAGAGCTAAAAAGGACCTTAAAATAAAACTACTGGATGATCCAGACTGCAAAGTGATTGTAGCTCAGCTGCATAGAAGGAAGATAAGTCTGGGATTTCCCTGCAGGGACACGTTTTCTTCTTATGTAAAGTACCCGGAACGTTTGCAGGACGAGATGACGGCAGGTTTACATAGAACAGGTAGCAAAACATTCCCAGTGCCAAGTCCTCCACATTCAGCCTGGCACTCATCCAGCCGACAATCTGTGAGATTCAATACAGGTGATAAAGCCAGAAGGAAACTCAAGGTCAGGACTCCCTGCGGTGGAGAACCATAAATGGTGGAGCAGGAGGTCGGTCACAGAGATGAACTTGCAGTCAGTAAGTTTTCCACACTTTAGGTGAGATCCACCGGATGTTCCTGCCAAAATTGTGCTTGATGGTAAATTTTATTAAACCCTTTCATTTCCTTATTGCTTTACTAGTCTGTGCAAACAATTCAGCCCAGAAGTACAGGAAGTCTTTTCATCTGTAATAGATGCATTTTACTTGCGTATACAGGATTTTTCAAAAAAGTTAATGTTTAAACGATCATAAATCCATAGTTGGCTCAGACATCAACAATATTCCAGATTAAAACATTAGTGCTTTCTGAATCATTAAACCAACAAATCCTCATTTTACTGTGGAGGCAAACCATGCGATTGCAATGGGGCCCGTGGTTCCTGGGGGCCCGGTCAATGCTGAAAGTAAGTAAACTGTAACTACCTTTAATATGAGGAACTCTTCTCTGGTCAGCAACTGTGCAGATTCCACTCCAGCCCTGGATTTAACTCTGCCTTGGCTGCCACTCTAGACAAAGGCACGCCTGTGGAGTGACCTGGTGTTACCACGCCGCAACAATTCCAACCTGCTTTGCGGCCGGCTCTGGTGAAAACCAGGTACCACTCCGGTCCCAGGTGTCGGCTTACGTCATTGCCAGCAGTGGTCAAGAGGTTCCACTGATCCTGACAGTTTTTTATATAAACACAAGGTAATACAACGGGGGATCAGACTTTTGCTAAGGGATTAACCTAATTTCTATATTTTTTGAGAGCTCTCGAATCTGCAATCACCGAACTCAAATCCATCTTGGGGGCTCAGAGCTCATATAAATAAATGATAATTAGAAATCTATCAGACAATCCCATGTAATACTGTCCGCCTACCTCCTAGAAGATTCATTTAAAAAAATTGCTTAACAGAACACAGATACTGGCATGGGGGGTCTTTTATTCAGGGACGTCTACCGAGAAAATGTAAACGGTTGTACAGCAGGCAACACTTTCACTTTTGAGCCACTTTAACAAAACTTACCCCTAACTTGATTTACAGCTCCAAACTCTCTTTAAACTTATTCATTAGATCATTGTGCCATGAAAGGCCAACATTCACAATGTGACCACTGGGCGAACACATAAATGGGGATGTATCACACGCTTGGTAACCCATCCCCCCACTTGTGCTGGATATATGAGTCTCCTGTCTGCACCATTGGGCA
Source organism: Engystomops pustulosus (assembly GCF_040894005.1). Taxonomy (NCBI): domain Eukaryota; kingdom Metazoa; phylum Chordata; class Amphibia; order Anura; family Leptodactylidae; genus Engystomops; species Engystomops pustulosus. The sequence goes on along the minus strand of NC_092416.1, from coordinate 6,941,493 downwards.
TAAAATTGGGCTTTAGTCTGTGGGAGTTTCACCCCAACACTAGGAACAGTCTCCTTCACACCCCTTCATGTCTTACTGTGGAGATGGAATAAAGTGGGAAAATAGTCGCAATTCTTGGCCGTGTTCCAGGAGTTGTGACTATTTCAGTGCTTGTACAAGTCCTGATAGACAAATCTGAGATACATCCCCATCGATATATTGGAAACACGGCATTGCACATCTAGTAACATATCCAACCAAGATGAGGAAAGAAGATAGAAGTTATTCTCTGTACCTTTACCTTAAGAAGACACTTCAGCCTCTGAGGATTAATAGAGAGACAGTTGCCGATTGTTATTGTCCTGGGAAGGCTCAATCACTCCCTTGTTTATCAAAAACCAAAGTCAAAGTGTTTCCCATTGTTCTTATGAAACAAGTCACCCCATTGTTTATTTCACCCAAATTTGACACATAAAATTTATGTAAAAATCCATTGTTTCATTACATAATTTTAATTACCAATGAATTACTTCATTATTTTATTGACATGAATTACAAATTAAAGGCAAAAATGTTGTAAGCACCAGGGGCACAAGTCACTTTCTCCAGCAGATACAATAATATACACCATACACTGTGTTACCGGATCTACCCCCACCTTGACCCCCCAAAACTTTGTTCCCCTAAATATTACAACTGTATAAAGGACAGTTCTCCAGGATGACAGTATCTGTTGCCTTTATTGAGAAGTCTAAGAAGTACAAGATCCTTTAAGATCTCCGGCTACAGCAGAGATGATATAAGTGAAGACTGAAACAGACGGGGCTGAATATAAATAACCATCGGGGGGCTTTCTGGGATGATAAACGATGGAATATATTAGGGAACAGGAGACTGTTTTAGTTTTTGTATTGTTATTGCCTCCATGTTCACTGCAAAGGGGTTTACTGAAGCGCTGTCGCCCAGGGGCTTACTAATACCTGGAGCCGACCCTGACAATAGGCAGCTTTTCCTACACAAACATATGTTAAATTTATGTGTGAAACATGTAAAAGTAAGATTAAAAGATTAGAAATCTTGGTTTCATGGGATTACTCCTTCCTCTGTGATGATCACTGCAGACGTCTTGATGTTATCCTCAGAGCAATCCTCCCGCCTCAGGCCAGATCTGTAATTCTGAGAACTTACTGTACAAACTACCTGGCACAAGCTCCTGAGCAGGAGCTGCACTTGGCAGGTTTGCAAAGTTGAGGTCGTAAAAGTTGTTTATGCCAATTCAAAAATGGAGGTGATCTGAGCATGAAACGGTTAAGTCAAGTAGTCAAGTAGCTTCTGCGTAACCTTTGTAACATCTGGTAACATCTTGGAGATGTCCACCATATATTTCATTGAAAAGTCGTCCACTATGGATGGTCTTCTAATAGGAGAAAGCTTTTTCATAGTTATAGATAATCTACATAATATGTTATTAGTATATTGACAGGGTTTGCATTGCCCCCCCCCCCTAGTGATATTTGCTTGGTGTGAACTGATGCTCCCCCACCCAGCGCCCTTCTTTTCTCCTCAGTCTTGCTTCTTTACCCTTGAGATTTCAGCACTAGCAGGAGGGGTAAAAGTGAAAAGACGATAGCATGGACTGAATTACATCAAGAGGCAACAATGGGGGTCATTCTGATTCGCGTTTTCCCGACGTGTTACCCGAATATTTCCGATTTGCGCCGATGTCCCCTGAATTGCCCCGGGATTTTGGTGCACGCGATCGGATTGTGGCACATCGGCGCCGGCATGCACGTGACGGAAATCGGGGGGCGTGGCCGAACGAAAACCCGACGGATTCGGAAACACCGCCACATTTAAAATAAAAAAAAAGTGTTGCAAGACATGCACTTACCTTCACTAGGAATAGGCCAGTGAACTTGAATGCATTCCGGCGGGCCTCGGGGAACTTCAGCGCAACGTCAGAGGAACTACCTTAGTGAATCCCGGCCGAACCCGAATCCACCGCAGAGAACGCGCCGCTGGATCGCGATTGGACCGGGTAAGTAAATCTGCCCCAATGTGTTAATAAAGAAACAGTCCATTGGACCCATGGAAAACTTTTTAAAATTTGCTTTACCCGAACAGAGGAGAAGTACAAGCTATCCTGGACACATACCTTGGTTGATTGAGCTGGCTTACCAACCCACCTCCGAGGGAGAGAGCTGGATGAGTGTGGAGGAAAGGAGACTAACTGCACACCGCTGGTAGGGAGCCGGAAAATGTGAGGTAAACTTATGTAAGGTGCTGAAATGATTCAGTCTGCTGACAAAGGCATTTTTAAAATCAGCCAAGCCTAGGCTGTTGGGACCTGTCATCAGTTAAAAATTACTTTCCTAGTGACATGTTTGCTTTAAGAGTGTTTGTAACCCAACTGTGTCTATAAAGTGTATCCCATCTACAGACTCCTATACAGCACAGGTCATAGGCTCCCCATAGTAATGTGTGCTAGACGCTTTTTCAACCAGAAAGAAAATCATCCTGTGCTCTTCTTCTCATCAAATCCGACAGATGCCAAAAGGGGTTGTGAATGAAGCATTATTTGGAGAAGCTACAACTATGGAACCAAATGTCACAGTCCTGCTGCTACTAACAACGTAAACATAAGGTATGTTTACACATCTCTCAAGGGACCAAACCGAACAATGGATGCAAATGGGATTGATCACACAAGTGTAAGACCAAGCATTTGTTGAAGCTACAATACTGTAACAGTTCTGCTGCTACTAACAATGCACACATAGGACTTTATACACATCTCTCAAGGGGCAATAACTAATCCTGGCTGTAGAGAGAGTGGAGCACAGCAGTGTGAGGAAATGCCCCCCGTGCACTCGGAAAAGCTCCAATTGTGGAATATAAATCGATATTTCACAGTCCTGCTGCTACTGACAACATACACAAAGGTCTGATTACACATCTCTCCAGGAGTTTTGCTTGGTCAAAATATCTGACAAACCCACTTTAAAGAGAACCTTTCACCCAGCTTTACTTCCACTCTTTGCATCCTTTATTAGGCATTGAACCATATAGCTGGAACACAGCGGCAATTACCTGCACCCTCCTCAGTCAGATGGGCGGAGCTATGGAGTCATCTCCAGCCCAGGACCACAAGATTACATGTCAATACCCAATGAACTCCTAAGGCTCCTACTGTCAGAGGGTTGTCCTGGGATTTAGAGGAAATTTGTGAGAGTCGGTGGAGCCACACGAGAAGGCGCTGGATTTTAAGTTTAGGTGGTGAAAGGTCCACTTATGACTTACTCTCCAGCTGGCATCTTTTCTCTTCTTAAAGCAGTGGCCCCTGGGGGAATAAAATTATAATATAGATGGTATGGGTCAGTGTTGGCGACCCTTTTAGAGACAGAGTGCCAAATCTACAACCAAAACCTCCTTTTATGTCTCAAAGTGCCAACATGACAATTTATGCAGTAACCTATTGATCCAGCTGTATCAATCGTGTGGGCGTCCTGGGTTCACCAATACAATAGAAAGATGATGGAGAAATTTGGATGATAGCTTCCTTCCAGGGTCCCCTGAAGAGGAAGAATCAGGGTTCCCGGAGCAGGAGCTCCAATGATTATTCATCTCTGTCCACACCTTCTCCATTCTCGTGTAGTCCTGGCAGCCAAGGAGGTGTCACTTTAAAATAACGCTGAGCATTGCTTGTCCATGGTCTTGGACCGCAGGAGAAAGCCTTGAGTCACATCTAGCAAATTCTGTGCTGGGGTGAAGCCTGGGTGCCCACAGAAAGGGCTCTGAGTGCCACCTTTGGCACCCGTGCCATAGGTCCGCCACCACTGGTTTAGGTGGTAGCCATGCCCCAAGCCTTCTAGGTGGCCTATGCCCTAAGCCTTCTAGGGGGCCTATGACCACCCAAACCACCCAAAAAAATGTTATACTTGTACATCTGTTTCTGCTCACAATACATAAACTCTCAAAATCCATGAAGGTCCTCCAAAGGTGCCAAAACCGCAGAATAAAAGCAGCAGAAGAGACACGTCCTCCATTCCCCAAGAAGCTGATTCTAGTCCAAGATGTAGGAAGTGACTCCAGACTTGTAGGGGCCATAATATTCCTACAGCCCAGGGCTCATGGTGGTCTTATCCCACCCTTGATTGGAAGTGAAGCTCTATAACATGTTATCTGGTCTAGATTAATGTGGGGTAATATTTACACCTTCTCCAGCTGAACTGCCACCTACTACTGATCTACAGGTTCTGAAGGGCCGGTGTGGATCATACCAACATAGGAGGACCCAGGTCCATTGATTTCCAACAGCTCATCATTACCTTTTCCAGAACAGCTGAACGTCCTCGAGAACTTTTTTCCCAACTTCTCCTTCTCTGTCCTAATAATGTGAGCTAAAAAGAGCTAAAAAGGACCTTAAAATAAAACTACTGGATGATCCAGGCTGAAAAGTGATTGTAGCTCGGCTGCATAGAAGGAAGATAAGTCTGGGATTTCCCTGCAGGGACACGCGTCTCTGTTTTCTTTTTATGTAAAGTGCCCGGAACGTTTGCAGGACGAGATGACGGCAGGTTTACATAGAACAGGTAGCAAAACATTCCCCGTGCCAAGTCCTCCACATTCAGCCCGGCGCTCATCCAGACGACAATCTGTGAGATTCTATACAGGTGATAAAGCCAGAAGGAAACACAAGGTCAGGACTCCCTGCGGTGGAGAACCATAAATGGTGGAGCAGGAGGTCGGTCACCGAGATGAACTTGTAGTCAGTAAGTTTTCCACACATTAGGTGGGATCCACCGGATGTTCCTGCCAAAATTGTGCTTGACGGTAAATTTAATTAAACCCTTTCATTTCCTTATTGCTTTACTAGTCTGTGCAAACAATTCATCTTTAATAGATGCATTTTACTTGAGTATACAAGAATTTTCAAAAAATCTTGAAGTTTTTAATGGATCCATAGTTGGCTCAGACATCAACAATAATCAAGATAAAAATATCTGTGCCAAATGTATCATAAAACCAACAAATCCAATCATAAGTCCTTATTTTACTGTGGAGGCAAACCATGCGGTTGCTATGGGGCCCGTGGTCCATGGGGGCCCGGTCAATGCTGAAAGCAAGTAAACTGTAACTACTTTTGGAAATGAGGAACTCTCCTCTGGCCAGAATCAGTGCAGATTCCACTCCAGCCCTGTATTTAACTGGCCAATGAGCAAGCACACGCTCTGATCTGCTGCAGCTTATTGGCCAGTTGAATCAGTCACACAAGGCAGACAGAAAAAGTGCCCATTTCCAGCATCCAGTGCTGCCTCCTCTTCCTCACATGTCAGGCAGACGACAAACTACAACATAGAGACAATTAGCCTCATGGTCTCCATGTGTTACGGTGGGGACATTTATTATACGCCGGCCAATGATGTAAGCCCCGCCCCTATGGATACATCATGATGCTCCAGACTCCTGATGTATCCGCGACCGTCTGTGCTGGTATACAATCCTAAGCCAGGTCCGGTCTGGGGTAGAACTGTGTTATTATCTGAGCCTGTTCTGCCTGTCCAGAACCAGACATGTTCCCTTCACACTCCTCCAAGCCCACGTGTTGTTCAGGTGCTGAAAAAGGGGAAACAATCACAATTACAATAATCAGTTCACAGGGAATTGCAATTGTTTGGGGACTAAAAAACGTCATACAAGTGGTGCAGTGTGTAGGTACTTTGCTGTACAGGGGGTATCTCAGAAAAGCGCTAATAATACCCCCTGCACCCTACAATAATAGTCATAGAAATTATCACAAAAACATGGAAAGATTTCCCTCAACCAGACAAAGACATTGCAGCCGACTACAATTTTTTTGTCATGGGTGCCCCTGCGACCCACATTTCGTCGCGGCCCCCGTCTCCCCACCCTGCCTTACCTGTGTCCGCGTTCCTGCTCCGGCAGCCCAGTGCACACAACGCCGCCTCCTAGGGTGCGCTCACCGGCACTCGAGAGTTTAAAGGGCCAGTGCACTGCTAATTGGGGCTGGCCATTTCCAGGAAATTGATATAAGCCGCCTCTCCCAACATTCCATTCTGGATCTTTGTGCATAGTGCCACTGAAAAAAGCTATTCCATGCGTTTTGATGTGTTTCCGAATTCCCGCTGTGACCCCGGTTCCGTTATTGACTCCGATCCAGTGCTGCCTGCTGATCTTCCGCTATGTCCCCGACTCCGATCCTATGCTGCCTGTCTCGACCTCCTGCCTGTTCTGGACAATGAGTTTGCCTGACAATTCTGTACTCTGCCTTGGCCGCCACTGCGGACAAAGTCACGCCTGTGGAGTGACCTGGTGGTACCACGACGCAACAAGTCCAACCTGCTTTGCGGCAAGCTCTGGTGAAAACCGAGTACCACTTAGACTCCGGTCCCAGGTGTCGGCTTACGTCATCGTCCATGGTGGTCCAGAGGGTCCACTGATCCTGACATTTTTTTATATAAACACAAGGTAATACAACGGGGGATCAGACTTTTGCTATGGGGTTACATCATTTCTATGTTTTTTTGAAAGCTCTCGAATCTGCAATCACCGAACTCAAATCCATCTCGGGGGCTCAGAGCTCATATAAATTAATGATAATTAGAAATCTATCAAATAATCCCATAAATGTAAGACTGTCCTGGCCATATAGGCTCCGCCTACCCCTTAGGAGATTCATTTGACCCTAGAATGCATACCTTCTTTTTACTGCAAGATTACTTTAGTTAGAATTCTGAAACTCTAGATATTCCTCAGTTATATAGTTGTTAGTAATTTCCAGTTGTTCATATATTTTTATGTTACAGGCATTTCGGTATAATAACTCTTTTTTGTGAATATCCCATATTTACATACCTGGGGCCTTTTAGGCCCGTACTAGGTTTACATGTGATTCCAAGTCTTTTTGACTTGGAAAACTTTGACTTAGTCTTTGTGACTCTGCTGTTGCTGTGCAGAGGTTGGATAATGATAAATTAGCCCCTATTAGCTACATCTGGAATGTTTTTATCAAGAACTATACTAAGCATTAACATTCTAGTGAAAATGTGACAGTGGATGAGCAACTTCTTGCATTTAGGGGACGTTGCAAATTCATTCAGTATATGCCCAGCAAACCTTCTAAATATGGTATTCAAATTTTCTGGATGTGTGATGCTGCGAGCTATTACGGAATGAATGGTCTGATTTACTGTGCCAAAGATGTCGATGCTCCAGTCCAGAAGGACCTATGTTCTGATGTAGTAAAAACACTTGCTAAACCAATTTTCCAATTCTTGGTAGAATGAAGCAAAACCGCAGAGAAATTCCTCCAATCATGGATAGTGTGTTTGGCTTCTGCAATCAAGCGACAATGGTGTCTTATAAAGCTAAGAAAAATAAATCGGTGATATTACTGAGTACAATGCACCATGATGGAAGTATAGACACTAGAGATGAGCGAACATGCTCGTCCGAGCTTGATGCTCGGTCGAGCATTAGGGTACTCGAAACTGCTCGTTGCTCGGACGAATACTTTGCCCGCTCGAGAAAATGGCAGCTCCCGCCGTTTTGCTTTTTGGCGGCCAGAAACAGAGCCAATCACAAGCCAGGAGACTCTGCACTCCACCCAGCATGACGTGGTACCCTTACACGTCGATAGCAGTGGTTGGCTGGCCAGATCAGGTGACCCTGGGATAGACTAGCCGCTGGCCGCGCTGCTCGGATCATTCTGTCTCTGGATGCCGCTAGGGAGAGAGCTGCTGCTGGTCAGGGAAAGCGTTAGGGTGTTCTATTAGCTTACTGTTAGGCAGGAGTGATTCTCAAAGAACCCAACAGCCCTTCTTAGGGCTACAATAACGTTCTACTTTTTTTATTTTAATTTGCATCTTTTACCATTTTGTGAGGAATTAGCAGGGGGACTTGCTACCGTTGTGTTTAGCTCTTAGTGGCACACATATCCATAGCAAAGACCGAAGTGGCAAAATTCAGTAGGGGTTGGATTTCTATTAGGCAATAACTCAGTGTCATCTCATCTGGCATAGTAGTGTGCTTCCTTTGATACTTGGCTAGAAAATAGCCATAGGAGAATACAAATAGCTTCTTGAAGCCTACAGTAGCGTTCTATATATTTGATTTCTGGTTGATCTGCTGGTGGCTGTAGTTTCTGCAGTGCATGTACTTGCCAATTCTGAGCAATTTGTAGTGAGACTTGCGACCGCTGTGTTCTGCGCTTAGTGGCGCACATATCCATAGCAAAGGCTGAAGTGGCAAAATTCAGTAGGGGTTGGATTTCTATTAGGCAATAACTCAGTGTCATCTCATCTGGCATAGTAGTGTGCTTCCTTTGATACTTGGCTAGAAAATAGCCATAGGAGAATACAAATAGCTTCTTGAAGCCTACAGTAGCGTTCTATATATTTGATTTCTGGTTGATCTGCTGGTGGCTGTAGTTTCTGCAGTGCATGTACTTGCCAATTCTGAGCAATTTGTAGTGAGACTTGCGACCGCTGTGTTCTGCGCTTAGTGGCGCACATATCCATAGCAAAGGCTGAAGTGGCAAAATTCAGTAGGGGTTGGATTTCTATTAGGCAATAACTCAGTGTCATCTCATCTGGCATAGTAGTGTGCTTCCTTTGATACTTGGCTAGAAAATAGCCATAGGAGAATACAAATAGCTTCTTGAAGCCTACAGTAGCGTTCTATATATTTGATTTCTGGTTGATCTGCTGGTGGCTGTAGTTTCTGCAGTGCATGTACTTGCCAATTCTGAGCAATTTGTAGTGAGACTTGCGACCGCTGTGTTCTGCGCTTAGTGGCGCACATATCCATAGCAAAGGCTGAAGTGGCAAAATTCAGTAGGGGTTGGATTTCTATTAGGCAATAACTCAGTGTCATCTCATCTGGCATAGTAGTGTGCTTCCTTTGATACTTGGCTAGAAAATAGCCATAGCAATAGGATAGGATTGTTTGGTTCTAAAAACTCAAAAAAAAACAAAAAACACAAAAAAAAACAAAAAACACAAAAAAACACACAAAAAAAAAAAAAAAAAGTAAAAAAAAAAAAAAAGTTATAACTCTCATTTTAAAAATGTTTAACCCCAGGGCTAGGGGTAGAGGACGAGGGCGGGGACGTGGGCGTCCAACTACTGCAGGGGTCAGAGGCCGTGGTCCTGGGCGGGGTGAGACACCACCTGCTGATGAGGGAGCAGGGGAACGCCGCAGAGCTACACTCCCTAGGTTCATGTCTGAAGTTACTGGGACTCGTGGTAGAGCACTGTTGAGGCCAGAACAGTGCGAACAGGTGATGTCGTGGATTGCTGACAATGCTTCGAGCAATTTGTCCACCACCAGTCAGTCTTCCACGCAGTCCACCCATGTCACCGAAATCCCCACTCCTCCAGCTCCTGCACCTCAGCCTCCTCCCCCCCAGTCTGCCCCCTCCCAGGAAAATTTGCCATTTGAACCGGCATACTCTGAGGAACTGTTTTCTGGACCCTTCCCACAGTCACAAACCACTTGTCCGGTTGCTGCTGAGCAATTTTCCGATGCCCAGGTTTTCCACCAGTCACAGTCTGTGGGTGATGATGACCTTCTTGACGTAGTGGAAGTGTGTAAAGAGGTGTCCGACGATGAGGAGACACGGTTGTCAGACAGTGGGGAAGTTGTTGTCAGGGCAGGAAGTCCGAGGGGGGAGCAGACTGAGGGATCGGAGGATGATGAGGTGACAGACCCAAGCTGGGTTGAGAGGCCGGGTGAACACAGTGCTTCTGAGACGGAGGAGAGTCCTCGACCTGAACAGGTTGGAAGAGGCAGTGGTGGGGCCAGACGGAGAGGCAGGGCCAGAGCTGGTGCATCAGCGCCACTGTCAACTAGTGAAGCTCCCGTGGTGAGGGCTCTTGCGGCGAGGGCTAGATCTTCAGAAGTGTGGAGGTTCTTTAAGGAAACACCGGATGACCGACGGACTGTGGTGTGCAACATTTGCCAAACCAGGCTCAGCAGGGGTTCCACCACTACTAGCTTAACTACCACCAGTATGCGCAGGCATATGAATGCTAAGCACCCCACTCAGTGGCAACAAGCCCGTTCACCTCCGGCCGTGCACACCACTGCTCCTTCCCCTGTGTCAGCTGCTAGTCAGCCCCCTGCCCAGGACCCTGGCCCAAAAACCCCATCGTCGCCTCCACGATCCTCCACAGCATCCACCAGCGTTCAGCTCTCCATACCCCAGACGCTGGAGCGGAAACGCAAATATAGTGCAACCCACCCGCACGCCCAAGCCCTTAATGTGCACATCTCCAGATTGCTTAGCCTGGAGATGCTGCCCTATAGGCTAGTAGAGACCGAGGCCTTTCGCAACCTCATGGCGGCGGCCGCCCCTCGGTATTCGGTCCCCAGCCGCCACTACTTTTCCCGATGTGCCGTCCCAGCCCTGCACCAGCACGTGTCAGACAACATCATCCGTGCCCTGACCAACGCCGTTTCTGACAAGGTCCACCTGACCACGGACACGTGGACGAGTGCTGCCGGGCAGGGCCACTATATATCGCTGACGGCACATTGGGTTAACTTGGTGGAGGCTGGGACCGAGACTGACCCTGGGGCTGCTCATATACTGCCGACGCCGAGGATTGCGGGGCCTACCTCGGTCCAGGTGTTTCAGGCCTACTATGCCTCCTCCTCCTCCCACCCCTCCTCCACCTCCTCCTCCGAACTACCATCCGTGGGCACGGCGCCATCAGTCGGTAGCTCTAGGCACAGCAGCAGTGCCGTCGCTAAGCGACAGCAGGCGGTGCTCAAACTGCTGAGCCTAGGCGACAAAAGGCACACCGCCCAAGAGCTATTACAGGGCATCACGGCGCAGACTGATCTGTGGCTGGCACCGCTGAACCTCAAGCCGGGAATGGTTGTGTGTGACAACGGCCGTAACCTGGTGGCGGCTCTGCAACTCGGCAGACTGACACATGTGCCATGCCTGGCCCATGTGTTAAATCTGATAGTGCAGCGTTTCCTCAAGACATACCCCAATCTGTCTGATTTGCTCACGAAGGTGCGCCGCATCTGTGCGCATTTCAGGAAGTCCAGCCCAGATGCTGCCACTCTCAGGGCAGCGCAGCGCCGCCTCCAACTGCCCGCTCACCGACTGTTGTGCGACGTGCCCACGAGGTGGAATTCAACACTGACCATGTTATCCAGAGTTTACCAGCAGCGCAGAGCGATTGTAGACTGCCAGATGTCAACTTCCACCAGAACTGGTAGTCAGGTCAGTCAGCTTCCTCAAGTCTACAATGAGGAGTGGACGTGGATGTCTGATATCTGTCAGGTGCTGAGTAACTTTGAGGAGTCAACACAGATGGTCAGTGGCGATGCCGCCATCATCAGCCTCACCATCCCGCTGCTTGGCCTGTTGAAAAACTCTCTGGTCAGCATGAAGTCGGAAGCTTTGCGCTCGTCACAAGAGACGGGGGAAGAATATTCCCTTGTTGATAGCCAAAGCACCCTGAGGTCTGTTTCTCAGCGCATATCGGAGGAGGTGGAGGTGGAGGAGGATGAGGAGGAAGAGGAGGAGAATGTTGGCGAGACACAAGAGGGGACCATTGTTGAGTCCTTCACTGTTCAGCGTGTATGGGCAGAAGAAGAGGAGTTGGAGGAGTTGGAGGAGGAGGAAATGGACAGTCAGGCCAGTGAGGGGAGTGAATTCTTACGCGTTGGTACTCTGGCGCATATGGCAGATTTCATGCTAGGCTGCCTATCCCGTGACCCTCGCGTTCAAAGAATTTATTCCAGCACCGATTACTGGGTGTTCACTCTCCTGGACCCACGGTACAAGCAAAATCTTGCCACTCTCATCCCTGCAGAGGAAAGGAGTGTGAGAATGCATGAATACCAGCAGGCCCTGGTGCACAAGCTGAAACAGTATTTCCCTTCTGACAGCGCTAGCGGCAGAGTGCGTAGTTCTGCGGGACAAGTAGCGAGGGAGAGTAGGCGAGCAGGCAGCTTGTCCAGCACTGGCAAGGGTACGCTTTACAAGGCTTTTGCCAGCTTTATGTCACCCCAGCAAGACACTGTCACCTGTCCCCAGTCTCGGCAGAGTAGGGCTGATCTTTACAGAAAGATGGTGAGGGAGTACGTAGCTGACCATACCATCGTCCTAAATGATCACACAGCTCCCTACAACTACTGGGTTTCAAAGCTGGACATGTGGCACGAACTGGCGCTGTACGCCTTGGAGGTTCTTGCCTGCCCTGCCGCTAGCGTCTTGTCCGAGCGGGTTTTCAGTGCAGCTGGTGGCATCATCACCGATAAGCGTACACGCCTGTCGACTGACAGCGCTGACAGGCTGACGCTTATTAAAATGAATAAAGGCTGGATTTCTCAGAATTTCCAATCTCCACCAGGTGAAGGAAGCTCAACCTGAATAATTGATCCACTCCTCCTCCTCCTCCTCATTTTCCTCCTTCTCCTCCTCTTTGTACAGTAAAGCAGAGGAAAATGGCTATTTTTTGACAGGGCCCACTGGCTCTTGCTATACTTCATGCATTTAATTTTTCTGGAGGGCCACCTACCCGGTCCTCTGTTTGAAACAATTTTTGTGAGTGCCACATACAGGCACTCAATCTATTCCATTTTTCTGGAGGGCCACCTACCCGGTCCTCTGGTTTGAACAATTTTTGGGACTGCCACATACAGGCACTCAATCTATTCCATTTTACTGGAGGGCCACCTACCTGCTCCTCTGGTTTGAAGAATTTTTGGGACTGCCACATACAGGCACTCAATCTATTCCATTTTACTGGAGGGCCACCTACCTGCTCCTCTGGTTTGAAACATTTTTGGGACTGCCACATACAGGCACTCAATCTATTCCATTTTACTGCAGGGCCACCTACCTGCTCCTCTGGTTTGAAGAATTTTTGGGACTGCCACATACAGGCACTCAATCTATTCCATTTTACTGGAGGGCCACCTACCTGCTCCTCTGGTTTGAAACATTTTTGGGACTGCCACATACAGGCACTCAATCTATTCCATTTTACTGCAGGGCCACCTACCTGCTCCTCTGGTTTGAACAATTTTTGGGACTGCCACATACAGGCACTCAATCTATTCCATTTTACTGGAGGGCCACCTACCTGCTCCTCTGGTTTGAAACATTTTTGGGACTGCCACATACAGGCACTCAATCTATCCCATTTTACTGGAGGGCCACCTACCTGCTCCTCTGGTTTGAAACATTTTTGGGACTGCCACATACAGGCACTCAATCTATTCCATTTTACTGCAGGGCCACCTACCTGCTCCTCTGGTTTGAAGAATTTTTGGGACTGCCACATACAGGCACTCAATCTATTCCATTTTACTGGAGGGCCACCTACCTGCTCCTCTGGTTTGAAACATTTTTGGGACTGCCACATACAGGCACTCAATCTATTCCATTTTACTGCAGGGCCACCTACCTGCTCCTCTGGTTTGAAGAATTTTTGGGACTGCCACATACAGGCACTCAATCTATTCCATTTTACTGGAGGGCCACCTACCTGCTCCTCTGGTTTGAAACATTTTTGGGACTGCCACATACAGGCACTCAATCTATTCCATTTTACTGCAGGGCCACCTACCTGCTCCTCTGGTTTGAACAATTTTTGGGACTGCCACATACAGGCACTCAATCTATTCCATTTTACTGGAGGGCCACCTACCTGCTCCTCTGGTTTGAAACATTTTTGGGACTGCCACATACAGGCACTCAATCTATCCCATTTTACTGGAGGGCCACCTACCTGCTCCTCTGGTTTGAAACATTTTTGGGACTGCCACATACAGGCACTCAATCTATTCCATTTTACTGCAGGGCCACCTACCTGCTCCTCTGGTTTGAACAATTTTTGGGACTGCCACATACAGGCACTCAATCTATTCCATTTTACTGGAGGGCCACCTACCTGCTCCTCTGGTTTGAACAATTTTTGGGACTGCCACATACAGGCACTCAATCTATCCCATTTTACTGGAGGGCCACCTACCTGCTCCTCTGGTTTGAAAAATGTTTGGGACTGCCACATACAGGCACTATCCAAATTAAATTGTCTCCATAGCAGCCTCCACACGTTGTCTCCATTGCTACCTCCAAAAGTCGTCCATATAGCTGCCTCCATACATCGTCCCTTTATCAAACGAGGTGTGTCAGGCAGAAATTTGGGTTGTTTTCATGGATTCCACATCAAAGTTGTTAACTTTGTCGCCACCCTGCTGTGTAATCCACAAAATATACTTGCAAACTTTTACCATTTAGGGATATTATTTCAGCGCTTCTTGCGCATCTGTTTACATTCCCCTCACCCGCCATATCCTAAACTTATAAGAACGCTACTACACTTGATCTTATACAAAAGTGCTGTTTGGGGAGTAGCCTAGAGACAGGGGCTTGGATTTGCGAAAGCTCGCCTGGCAGCGGAGCGCCAGCTCCATGCGCATCATGCGCTTCTTGCGCATCTGTTTACATTCCCCTCACCCGGCATATCCTAAACTTATAAGAACGCTACTACACTTGATCTTATACAAAAGTGCTGTTTGGGGAGTAGCCTAGAGACAGGGGCTTGGATTTGCGAAAGCTCGCCTGGCAGCGGAGCGCCAGCTCCATGCGCATCATGCGCTTCTTGCGCATCTGTTTACATTCCCCTCACCCGGCATATCCTAAACTTATAAGAACGCTACTACACTTGATCTTATACAAAAGTGCTGTTTGGGGAGTAGCCTAGAGACAGGGGCTTGGATTGGCGAAAGCTCGCCTTGCAGCGGAGCGCCAGCTCCATGCGCATCATGCGCTTCTTGCGTATCTGTTTACATTCCCCTCACCCGGCATATCCTAAACTTATAAGAACGCTACTACACTTGATCTTATACAAAAGTGCTGTTTGGGGAGTAGCCTAGAGACAGGGGCTTGGATTGGCGAAAGCTCGCCTGGCAGCGGAGCGCCAGCTCCATGCCAAGATCCAACTAACATAGTTTTAACTGCAGCACCTTTAATCTACTACTAGTTCACTGCCTCCATACATGGTCCCCTTATCAAACGAGCTGTGTCAGGCAGAATTTTGGGTTGTTTTCATGGCTTCCATGTTAACTTTGTCGCCACCCTGCTGTGTAATCCACAAAATATACTGGCAAACTTTTATCATGTACCGATATTATTTGAGCACTTCTTGCTCACCTCCTTTGGTTCCTCTCTGCCACCCATTGGTTTGAAGCCTGAGTCCATTTAGGGTATGTCGCCATGACACTCTCTAGCCTGCTGCCGCTGCCTCTGCATGCCGTCCCCTATAGTGTCAGGGTCAATTATTGCATGTTTTAGATGCTATCTAGCTTCATTCTGTCACTCTGTCATGGCCATGCTGTTGCCCATAATTTTGGCATAATGGTGCGTTTAAGCAGCCTCAGAGGCATCCATGCATGCTGCCCCTGCTGTTTCCTGTCCATTTCCGTGGTGTTTCCATCCTTTTCTGAGGTTCCCAGGTGTTTGGCCAAGCTTCCCTGTGCAGAGCCTTGGTCCCCTTGAAAAATGCTCGAGTCTCCCATTGACTTCAATGGGGTTCGTTATTCGAGACGAGCACTCGAGCATCGGGAAAAGTTCGTCTCGAATAACGAGTACCCGAGCATTTTAGTGTTCGCTCATCTCTAATAGACACCAATAACAGGAAACCGAAACCCTAGGGAATATTTTAGGGAACAGGAGACTGCTTTAGTTTCGGAATATTTATTTCCTCCATGTTCACTGCAAAGGGGTTTACTGAAGAGCTGTCGCACAGGAGCCTACTGATACCTGGAGCCGACCCTGACAACAGGCAGCTTTTCCTACACAAACATATGTTAAATTTATGTGTGAAACATGTCAAAGTAAGATTAAAAGATTAGAAATCTTGGTTTCATGGGATTACTCCTTCCTCTGTGATGATCACTGCAGACGTCTTGATGTTATCCTCAGAGCAATCCTCTCGCCTCAGGCCAGATCTGTAATTCTGAGAACTTACTGTACAAACTACCTGGCACAAGCTCCTGAGCAGGAGCTGCACTTGGCAGGTTTGCAAAATTGAGGTCTTAAAGTTGTTTATGCCAAGTCAAAAATGGAGGTGATCAGAGCCTGAAACAGTTAAGTCGAGTAGTCAAGTAGCTTCTCCGTAACCCTTGTAACATCTGGTAACATCTTAGAGATGTCCACCAAAAATTTCCACTATGGATGGTCTTCTAAAAGGAGATAGATTTTTCATAGTTATAGATAATCTACATAATATGTTATTAGTATATTGACAGGGTTTGAATTGCCCCCCCCCCCAGTGATATTTGCTTGATGTGAACCGGTGCTCCCCCACCCAGCAACCCTTTTTTTCTCCTCAGTCTTGCTTCTTTACCCTTGAGATTTCAGCACTAGCAGGAGGAGGAAAAACTGAGAAGACAATAGCATGGACCGCATTTCATCAGTGTGTTTCTTTAAACTTTCCTAACTATGAGATTCTTGTGACTAGAATTCTTATATTGCAGTGAACGGTCTGATATATGTGACATCTTTCTCCTGCTTATGGGAGGTCAAAGAGTAACAACAGATGGCACTTCATGGAGTATTACATTGTAGACAGGGCCGGATTAAAGTTGGTGGGGGCCCCTTTAAGAGCAAAGTGGTGGGGGCCCCGGGGCTAGTGCCCTAAGCGCCCCCCCCCCCTATAATCCGGCCCTGATTGTAGACCAAGGTAATTGTAATCTCTTCTTTATGCTAATGAGGTGTCTTTCGGAAAGAGTGGAGGTCATTCCAATGTCTTATGTAGTGAAGGGAGAGAGGTAAACGGACAGTTCCAGTCCACATTTGTGGCTGCACCATTGAACAATTCTGCCTGGCATAAAATTGGGCTATAGTCTGTGGGGGTTCACCCACCACTAGGAACAGTCTCCTTCACACCACTTCATGCCGACTTACTGTGGAGATGGTGTAAAGGGGGTGAATAGTCACAATTCCTGGCCGTGTTCCAGGAGTTGTGACTATTTCAGTGCTTGTACAAGTTCTGATAGACATATCTGAGATACATCCCCATCGATATATTGGAAACACGGCATTGCACATCTAGTAACATATCCAGCCAAGATAAGGAAAGAAGATGGAAGTTATTCTCTGTATCTTTACCTTAAGAAGACACTTCAGCCTCTGAGGATTAATAGAGAGACAATTGCCGATTGTTATTGTCCCGGGAAGGCTCAATCACTCCCTTGTTTATCAAAAATGAAAGTCAAAGTGTTTCCCATTGTTCTCATGAAACAAATTACTAGGAAAGCCCCAGTAACCTAATTGTTTATTTCACCCAAATTTGACACATAAAACCTTCCATTGTTTCATTACATCATTTTAATTAGAATTCATAATGAATTACTTATTTTATATTATTTTATTGACCTGAATTACAAATTGAAGCCAAAAATGTTGTAAGCACCAGGGGCAGAAGTCACTTTCTCCAGCAGATGCCATAGTATACACCGTACACTGTGTTACAGCATCTGCCCTCACCTGGACCCCCAAAAACTTTGTTCCCCTAAATATTACAACTTTATAAAGGACAGTTCTCCGGGATTACAGTATCTGTTGCCTTTATTTAGAAGTCTCAGAAGTACAAGATCCTTTAAGATCTCCGGCTACAGCAGAGATAATACCAGTGAAGACTGAAACAGAGGAGGCTGACTATAAAATAACCATGAGGGGCTGTATATAAATAACCATCAGAGGGCTGTTTGGGATCATAAACTAGGGAATATTTTAGGGAACAGGAGACTGTTTTAGTTTCGGAATATTTATTTCCTCCATGTGCACTGCAAAGGGGTCTACTAAAGAGCTGTCGCCCAGGGGCCTACTAATACCTGGAGCCGACCCTGACAATAGGCAGCTTTTCCTACACAAACATATGTTAAATTTATGTGTGAAACATGTAAAAGTAAGATTAAAAGATTAGAAATCTTGGTTCCATGGGATTACTCCTTCCCCTGTGATGATCACTGCAGATGTCTTGATGTTATCCTCAGTGCAATCCTCTCGCCTCAGGCCAGATCTGTAATTCTGAGAACTTACTGTACAAACTACCTGGCACAGGCTCCGGAGCAGGAGCTGCACTTGGCAGGTTTGCAAAATCAAGGTCGTAAAAGTTGTTTATGCAGAGTCAAAAACAGAGGTGATCTGAGCCTGAAACGGTTAAGTCAAGTAGTCAAGTAGCTTCTGCGTAACCTTTGTAACATCTGGTAACATCTTGGAGATGTCCACCAAAAATTTCCACTGTGGATGGTCTTCTAATAGGAGATAGATTTTTCATAGTTATAGATAATCTTCTTAATATGCTATGAGTATATTGACAGGGTTTGACTTGCACCCCCCCCCACAATGATATTTGCTTGGTGTGAACCGGTGCTCCCCCACCCAGCACCCCTTCTTTTCTCCTCAGTCTTGCTTCTTTAGCCTTGAGATTTCAGCACTAGCAGGAAGGGGAAAAACTGAGAAGACAATAGCATGGACCGAATTTCATCAGTGTGTTTCTTTAAACTCTCCTAACTATGAGATTCTTGTGACTAGAATTCTTGTATTGCAGTGAACGGTCTGATATATGTGTCATCTTTCTCCTGCTTATGGGAGGTTGATGAGTAACAACAGATGGCACTGCATGGAGTTTTACATTGTTGACAGGGTGGTTTAAGGTTGGTGGGGGTCCCTTGAAGGGCAAAGTGGTGGGGCCCAGGGGCTAGCACCCCAGGCACCCCCCTATAATCCAGCCCTAGGTACTTGTAACCTCTTCTTTATGCTAATGAGACGTCTATCGGAAAGAGTGAATGTTATTCCAATGTCTTATGTAGTGAAGGGGGAGAGGTAAACCGGCAGTTCCAGTCCACATTGGTTTAGTAGATTATGAAGCCCCCCGACAGATGGTCTTTGATATGCATCAAATGCCCCATGAATTTCAATAATCCAAATTTAGTTTCCATATGTTTAACTAAAAGTGTGATTTTTTAGTTGATTACTCAGGATGTTTGAGTTACCGTGTAAAGTTCAGCTCTCCCGGCTGATTGGAGTCCAAGTAATGAAGATCCAAATTTTTTTGCGCACGGATGTCAGACTTAACGCTCCAACTTGTCTCTATCAATAAGAAGAGGGAACATCAGTCTCGTACCATGAATGGAATCTGAATTCTGCTTTCATGTGAAGGAGTAAAGCGTCTACTAACTTTTCAAAAAGATGTAACAAATGCTATATAATCTATAGTCAATGTTTCCTCTCCGACAGGTTTTTCGGTGGAGCCACAAGAGTTAAAGTTTAGGTGGTGAAAGGTCCTTAAAAAATTTTCTTAACACATTTTTATTACTTACTCTACAGCTGACATCTTTTCTCTTGTAAAAGCAGTAGCAACCGGGAAAAAGAAAATTGCGTGACTTGCCCGTACCGTTACCTAACCCCAAGCCCCTTTCCTTCCTTTCCTCCCTTCCAGTAGCCCTCTCCTTATAATGCCTGCATTTACGTGGTCCCCCCTCACTTACAAATGCCTCCTGTCTGCAGCCCCTCCATGCACATCACCTTGCACCATCTCTTTTGTTTTTAACAAAAATTTCCTCTACTCTCCTGGGGCAGCCTATTTCCTTCACTCTGTGGTTACTGAATGTGGCTTTGAAGATGACTGGTGGGACGACGTCATCACATCACGTCAGCCGGCCATCTTGGGCCGTGGTCCAGCAGTTGGGGGCCGATGACTTAACAGCCGAAGCTGGAGAGTTCCCATCACTGCAATGTGGCTCATGGGGAGTTTCCCACTCTACCAACTGCTAAAGTATCCAGTGGTTGGAGCTTCAGGGACATACAGTATATTCATTAATTATTCCATGGATATGGGATACGGGGCACTTATGTATAAATCCCTGTAACAGAGAGCCAAAGAAGATGGCATTAAATAGTGGTTTTCAAGAAGGTTGGTCCTCTCAGAGGTGGTAGCCCGGGACCCAAGCCTTCTAGGGGGCCTATGCCCTCCCAAACCACCCACCAAATGTTATACTCAAAAGGACCTTCACCTATGAAATCTCATACATCTGTTTCTGCTCACAATACATAAACTCTGAAAAACCATAAAGGTCCTCCAAATGTGCTAAAACCGCAGAATAGAATTAGGAGAAGAGACACATCCTCCATTCCCCAAGAAGCTAATTCTAATCCCAGATGTAGGAAGTGATTCCAGACTTGTAGGGTCCATAATATTCCTTCAGCCCAGGGCCCATGGTGGTCTTACTCCACCCTTGATGGGAAGTGAAGCTCTATAACATGTTATCTGGTCTAGATTAATGTGGTGTAATATTTACACCTTCTCCAGCTGAACTGTCTCCTCCACTACTGATCTACAGGTACTGAAGGGCTGGTGCAGATCAAACCAACATAGGAGGACCCAGGTCCACTGATTTCCAACAGCTCTTCATTACCTCGCTCCATCTCTGAGAGTTTTTCCAGGAAAGCTGAACGTCCTCGAGAACTGTTTTCCCAACTTCTACTTCTCTGTCCCAATAATGTGAGCTAAAAAGAGCTATAAAAGGACCTAAAATAAGACTACTGGATGATCCAGGCTGCAGAGTAATTGTAGCTCAGCTGCATAGAAGGAAGATAATTCTGGGATTTCCCTGCAGGGACACGCGTCTCTGGTTTCTTTTTATGTAATGTTTGCAGGACGAGATGACGGCAGGTTTACATAGAACAGGTAGCAAAACATTCCCCGTGCCAAGTCCTCCACATTCAGCCTGGCGCTCATCCAGACGACAATCTGTGAGATTCTATACAGGTGATAAAGCCAGAAGGAAACACAAGGTCAGGACTCCCTGTGGTGGAGAACCATAAATGGTGGAGCAGGAGGTCGGTCACCGAGATGAACTTGCAGACAGTAAGTTTTCCACACATTAGGTGAGATCCATCAGATGTTCCTGCCAAAATTGTACTTGACGGTAAATTTAATTTAACCCTTTCATTTCCTCATTGCTTTACTAGTCTGTGCAAACAATTCAGCCCAGAAGTACAGGAAGTCTTTTCAGCTGTATTAGATGTGCAACACCCCTGCCGATGCAAGGCAGAGGGGTTGTTGCGAATACGTCCCACCATGTAGCTTGCAACCTGTGAGGAGTCTGATCAACCCCACAGCAGGTCACTACACAACACGGGGAACACTGCAGCGGTAGATCCTGCCTGGGAAGGCAGGAGTTAAGTGTTGAATGTGATGTAATATGTGTTAGCCAATCACCTGTGTTCTAACCATGTACTGTAAGCTGGGATGCTATTGGAAGAGGAACCACCACCTGACCAGTGGGAGTAATAAAACCCCTGGTCAGGAAAGTTCTTGAGATCAGAGTTAATCTAGTGAATCTTAGGCTAGAGTTGACACAGCTCAGTCAGTCCAGTGTGTGAAGAGAGCAGTCTGACAGGAGTCAGTCTAGAGAGCTCATTAGAGCCAGTCAGTACAGTGCAGCCAGTACACCAGACAAGAGTTAGTCTTAGGCTACAGCTGACACAGCTCAGTCAGCTCAGTACAGCTAGCAAGTCAGTGCAGACAGACCAGAGCAGAGCAGCTCCCTGCCTGAAGAGTGTAGTGAGTTAGTTAGTGAGAGAAAGGGGTATCATCCTACCTTCAAGGGTGATATCTGAAGCACCCAGGACAAGCTGAAGCATCCTACTAGGACACAGCTAGCTCCCAGCCTGCCCTTGCATCCAGGCTGGTGATCAATCCCTGTGGTTCCCTCTCCAACTGCAGCCCCAGCATTCTACTATTTGTCAAGGCACGTTATCTACTGTTCCTGTCGGTTCCAATAAAGAACTGTAAGTTACTTTTGTTCAACGTCTGCCTCAGTCTGGTCCCTGCTACTACGGCTGTCACCATCACGGGCACCCTATCCACCACACAGGGACTCATACTCCAGACACCAAAGGGTTGCCCCAGGGAGAACCACTATAGCAGCCTCTCCCTCATCATTTCTTGCTGGTCCCCATACCAAGCACCGTGACACTAGCGTGCTTAGGCCGCAACCGCCAGCCACTCAGGTATTCCGGGTCTCGGCTGTCTCCAGGCCCCAAGAAAAGGCTAGGCCCCAGTGGCGGATGTTGCAGATGCATTTTATTTGAGTATACAAGATTTTGAAAAAAATCTTGAAATTTATAATGGGTCCATATTCGGCTCAGACATAAACAATACCCAATATTAAAACATTTGTGCCAAATGTATCATAAATGACAGGCAGAAAAAGTGCCCATTTCCAGGATCCAGTGCTGCCTCCTCTTCCTCACATGTCAGGCAGACGACAAACAACAACAGAGAGACAATTAGCCTCATGGTCTCCATGTGTTGAGCTCATCCGGGGGGGACATTTATAATTCGCCGGTCAATGATGTAAGCCCCGCCCTCTGCTACAAAGGATGTAGAACTGTGTTATTATCTGAGCCTGTCCCTCTCCAGAGTCAGACATGTTCCCCTTCACACTCCTCCAAGTCCACGTGTTGTGGAGGTGCTGAAAAGGGGGAAACACTCACAATTACAATAATTAGTTCACAGGGAATTGCAAATGTTTGGGGACTTCTACACTAAAAAACATCACACAAGTGGGGCAGTGTGTAGGTATTGTGCTGTACAGGGGGTATATCAGAAAAACACTAATAATACCCCCTGTGCCCTACAATAATAGTCATAACAATTATCGCTAAAAAATGGAAAGATTTCCCTCCACCAGACAAAGACATTCCGGCCAACTCCAATTTTTTTGTCACAGGTGACCCCGCAACCCACATCCCGTCGCGGCCCCCATCTCCCCTCCCTGCTTTACCTGTCCGCGTTACTGCTCTGGCAGCCCGGCGCGCGCATCTCCACCTCCTAGGGTGCTCACGCTGGAGCTTAAGGATTTAAAGGGCTAGAGCACCGCTAATTGGGGCTGACCATTTCCAGGAAATTATAAAAGCCCCAACAATCCCTTCCGGATCTTTGTGCCTAGTGCCACTGAAAAAGCTATTCCATGCATTTTGCCAAATTCCCGTTGTGACCTCAGTTCAAAGTCGCGCCTGTGAAATGACCTGGTGATGCCACACCCCAATAAGTCCAACCTGCTTTGTGGCGGGCTCTGGTGAAAGCCGGGTACCACTTTGGTCGGTTTACGTCAGCGTCCATGGTGGTCCAGAGGGTCCACTATCAATGATCCTGACGTTTTATTATATAAACACAAGGTAATACAACGGGAGAACAGACACCGGGGTTAATATCATTTCTATTTTTTTTTTAAACTCTCGAATCTGCAATCACTGAACTCGGATCCATCTTGGGGGCGCAGAGCTCATATAAATAAATGATAATTAGAAATCTATCAAACAATCCCATAAATGTAAGACTCTCCTGGTCATATAGGCTCCGCCTACCCCTTAGAAGACCCATTTACAAAAATTGCTTAGCAAAACACAGATACTGGCATGGTGGTCTTCTAGAGGGAGGTCTACCAAGAGAATTTAAACGGTTGTACAACAGGCAACACTTTCAGTTTTGAGCTACTTTAAGGTAATTTACCCCTAACATGATTTACAGCTCCAAGCTCTCTTTAAACTTATTCATTAGATCATTGTGCCATTAAAGGCCAACATTCACAATGTGACCACTGGGCGAACACATAAATGGGGATGTATCACACGCATGGTAACCCATCCCCCCACATGTGCTGGATATATGAGTCTGGTGGCTGCACCATTGGACAATTCTGCCTGGCATAAAATTTGGGCTATAGTCTGTGGGAGTTTCACCCCAACACTAGGAACAGTCCCCTTCACACCCCTTTATGACGACTTACTGTGGAGATGGAATAAAGGGGGAAAATAGTGGCAATTCCTGGCCGTGTTCCAGGAGTTGTGACTATTTCAGTGCTTGTACAAGTCCTGATAGACAAATCTGAGATACATCCCCATCGATACATTGGAAACACGGCATTGCACATCTAGTAACATATCCAACCAAGATAAGGAAAGAAGATGGAAGTTATTCTCTGTCCCTTTACCTTAAGAAGACACTTCAGCCTCTGAGGATTAATAGAGAGACAATTGCCGATTGTTATTGTCCCGGGAAGGCTCAATCACTCCCTTGTTTATCAAAAACCAAAGTTAAAGTGTTTCCCATTGTTCTCATGAAACAAATTACTAGGAAAGCCCCAGTAACCTCATTGTTTATTTCACCCAAATTTGACACATAAAACCTTATGTAAAAATCCATTGTTTCATACATAATTTTAATTAGCGCTGAATTACTCCATTATTTTATTGACCTGAATTACAAATTGAAGCCAAAAATATTGTAAGCACCAGGGGCAGAAGTCACTTTCTCCAGCAGATGCCATAGTATACACCTTACACTGTGTTGCCACATCCACCCTCACCTTGACCCCCCAAAACTTTATTCCCCTAGATTAGTGAATGAATATACCAGGATATGTTAAAGTCACTGGACCCTCGTCATTGTCATCAACAGGGACCCCAGAATACTGTGAATAGTAATTGACAGTTAAAATAGGGGAAACCCTAAGATACAGCATAAATGTATAACATTTTTCAAAATTGGATATTTTATATCAGGGGCGTCGCTAGGTCACAAGATCCGGGGCTCATGCCCCGGATCTTTTTGCTTGTGCCCCGGATCTCCCCGGGTCAGCAGGACATCTGCCCCTCTGTCCGGGAGATTCCTTCCCTCTCTCATCACGATCCTTGTCCTCAGTCACAAAACTAGTAAAAATGTAATAAAAAATAAATAATTAAAAGTTTAATAGAAAAACAACAAAGCCCTTTCCCCCTCCAGGAAACACCTTATACTAAGGAGCGACTGTTTGCTGTAAATGTGTCCATGACTATCCCAATACGGTTCTGTAGCATGCTTTACTGTCCATTGGTTACTCACTGTAATCTTTCCTTTCTCACTTCATATCATATTGGATTTCAGAAGGTAGAACGTCAAATATAACAAATATGAGAAGATTCCCACAGTCCCGGTGCCTTGATCTATTAGAAAGTGTCCCTGGTTTAGTAGGATGGATTTTGATGGCAGATTTCCTATAACAAGTTTAACTTTGCTACATATTCAGTTAAAATAATACAGTCCTCATTTCATTTGATGAAAAAAGAAGCCAATGTAAATGGAAAACCCTGGCGGTCAGATTAGATATAAAGTGTTGTGGCTTCTCGTTAGTGCAGTTGTCCCTGACCATTAATGGTGTCAATTAAGGGGTGATATTTCCATCCTGAAAGATCTGTAATCAACCAGCCTGGAGACAGATCTGCAGCAACGTGGACCTAGATCTAGGTAAGTACTTTTTATTTTGTGTACTTCTCCCCTGCCTCATCCACGATAGGTTTTCCTTGGAAGTTGAAAGAGGAAGAGGGCATCGGTTGTTTTCCGCCTTTTGCATGGGACCTATTCAGAAGTTTGATCTAAAACATAACAAGCAGCTTTTCTTCTCTATGGTAGCGGTGTAGCTCCTTGTGGAGCACCCGGTGGTCGTCTGTGGTGTCCGGCCTCAATATGTAACTGATGCTTGGACACAGTGGGGCGCATTTACTAAGGGCTCCGCAGCCGCACTTTCGTCAGGTTTCCAGAATTTTTCCGTTTTGCGCCGAATTCTGCCGGGATTTTGGCGCACGCGATCGGATTTTGCCGCAACCGCGACGGCTTTCACACAACAGAAATCGAGGGGCGTGGCTGTTGGACAACCCGACGGATTCGGAAAAAACGCAGAATTTAAAAAACGAAATGTGTCGCAAGATCAAGCTCTTACATGTACTGGGAAGACGAAGGTGAACTCCGGCAGACCTGCTGGACATCGGGCGCACGACCTTAGTGAATCCCAGCTGAACCCGAATCCATGTCGGACAACGTGCCGCGCGATCGTGACAGGAACGGTAAGTAAATGTGCCCCAATGTCTTGTATATATAAATGTGAATTTACCATAAAACTAGGAAAGATTTGTAGCCTAGCTATGTTATAAGATGTTATATGAAAGGAAGATCATTCCCTACTGTGGGGTCCGGTCTGGAGTAGTGGGTATATTGGATGGAGCATAATTCTTGACTAGTTCTTGGTGCCCGCGATCAGATTCAACGAACTCAGACTCAGGGTTAGTCTGGACAAAAGCATTTTCTTATAGTAATTGTCTTATCTACCAATCACATAAAAAGGCGTAAAACAAACATCACCTTGTCAAAAGTATCTACCAAACTAATCGCTTTTATGTTTTCTTGACAAAAGTATAAGCTGAACTAATCTCTCCGAAAAGTTTATGTCAATTTACTTTTCAGGGTGTTGTATAAGAAACATTTAGTCATTTCTCCCGTTATGTAGACACAAGGGATGAGGCTGGGATCTTTCCGGATTGAGGAGCTCTTCATTTATCTGCTGTCTAGAGCTGATATTTGTTCTGTCTGTGATTCTAAGAATTCCTTGATCACCTCAGTAACATAAGCTTAAAGAGAACCCGTCATGCAAAATAACCCCCCTAAACTAAATATATTTTCATAAACTGCCATTAGAGAGCATTGCCTCTATCCCTTCATTGTCCCTCTACATGCCTGTAACCCTAAGCAATGAGGTCCTAAAGCTGTATGCAAATGACCTGTGAAATGTCCAATGAAGCATTAGCATATTCAAGCTGTCCATCTTATTCATGAGTGGGAGGTACAGCCACACCCCCAGTGCTTGACTGACAGCCTGTATAATGATGTGAGGCTGTATAATGATGTGCTTCCTGGTGCTGGTGGCCACGCCCCCTGCAGCCTGTGTGTGCATGTGTGTGTGTATAGGAGAGATACAGCAGCTCCAGGCAGCCATGTTACAGCAGAACATGTCAGGTACTTGTGTAGCTGATGTCTGTGTCTCTCACCTGTATATTAGGAGGATGCAGCATGTCAGCAGATGCAGCACACACACTAGCAATGCTTTACTATACATTACACACAGACATGAGCAGGGGGAGGAGAGGGGAGGGGGAACAGAGGTGACATCACTGCCTCTGACCATGTGACCAGCCTCATTTACATGATAAAGAATAGATGATTTTACAATGAATAATGTATGAAATAACTAGATAAAGGCTGGAATGGGATCCTTGTGAGCTGCTCCAACAGGTAGAGGTGACAGGGCAAGTGGCAGAGACCTGATGACAGGTGTCCTTTAAAGGTCTGTGACCCAAATTATATTCTAGATACTAAATCCTATTAATTATACTGAATTATAATAACTATGAATTATCTCAATTGGCAGATTTGTAGATCCATGAAGGAAATACATTGGCCGAGACAAGTTCTTAACTGACGCTCCTCTGCTGCACATGGACGTTCATAAGATCTACAATCTGTGATATTTACTATGATTCAGTGGGGCACATGTATCATAAATCCGTCTTTTTCCGTCTGTCTTTTGGGGCTTTTCTTGGCTTTTCTGCTGGTCAGATGTAACTTATCAGTTTTTCTTTATTGATACTTGTGGCGTTTGATCTGTAGTGAATTTGCTACTTTTTAAAACAAAAGTCTCCAAAAGTCACAAACAGTTCCCCAGCTAATTTCTACGCCTGGTCAGTAGCAGCCACAATTTTGCACCAAAAAATTGTGTTTTTTATGAGGTGAAAACTCAGGGAACACTGCAGAAAATGAAACAATGGCAAACTTTGAATGAGAACAAGAACATGTGCCCCATAGACGGTACAGCCAAAAGGAAGCACAGGATGCCCCCAAGTGGATTATTACTCAATAGAAAGTTCTGCCAAATAATGTGATGGATGTTTCATTTCATAATCAATTATGTCAAGAGACCAATTCAATGAGAAAGTCCAGGAAGTCTTCATGTCTACAGGATATGGAGAGCTTTGGATCTCACAAGATTTACCAAAAATCCTATCATCCCTACTGATGCGCGGAGTGTGGAGCAGAGGTGCGAGCACTGGATCACCTGCGCCGGTCCTCAGCAGAGCGAATGTGATTACCTGCACCTTCCATATATCACCCAGGCTTCCAGGTCCTGTCTATCTAGTTGATGTCCAGATAATCTGCTCTGAGTAGCAGAAGGGGACAATAAAGACCTTAAAACTTTCATGACCAGAAAACTTTTAAAGAGAACCTGTCAGCAGGTGTTACCATACTGCAGCCAGTGTTATTTATTATCCTTGACCTTTGTGTATGTTGCTAGTAGCATCAGGACTGTGAAATATGCATTAATATTCCAGGATAGTAGCTTTTTGAAATGCACTGTGGGCGTGTCCTCACACTGCTGTGCACTGTGCTCTGGCTCTGCAGAAAGTGTTTGGTTTTGTCCCTGCAGAGATGTGTAATCAGACTTTGTAATCAGTGATATGTAGAATAACAGCAATGCTGCCCACGAGACCCCACCGACCTCTATAATGACCTGTGCACTGTGATTTGCCTTAGATTCCTCCTGCACCTCAGATGTGAGCAGAGCCCCAGGCTCGAGGCACGAGGCACAGGGGAGGCAGACATGCTCCTGCTCTGCCTCAGTATTAGACACACGATTTGTACAGGATCATCGTTCATATTGACTCCCAGTGTCACCTCCAAAAGCCAAACACTTCAAGGAAAGGTAAGAAACAAAATCTTAGTGCAGCCAAGTAAACAAGATATAAGGATCCGAGCAGCGGACAAGTGGTCTCCTATCTCCATAGTCCGGGGAGGGAGAACACTACATCCTCTGACGGCATGCATCCATTGTATCCTCCAGCATGAGCTTCCTTATTGCTCCGGTGTCATGTCCATGATTGATGTGATATATATGGAGACAATTCTCCTGCTGTTCTGCTTCCTGGTATAACCTGTCTGTTTTTTTCCACTTCTCTTTGCGGGAGAGGGGCTTTTGTTATATGGGGTGCAGTCATTCATGAATGTGAAGCTGTAGCTCAGGAGCTCAGGTAAAACCCCCAAGAACCCTCCTGGCTCATTAGCATAATTATAAAAGTTGCTTTAGACATGATTAGACTGCTGGTTGTCCATCACAAAGAGAAGTGCCCAGATATATCACTGGAAGAAATCCCTCTCCAAGCAAGACCTTCTATCATACAGGCAGGTGGTCTTCACCCACACATCTGCACTTGCCTCTGCTTAATAGGATTGGTTCATTATGTCCTCAGGCACCAACCTCCCTCATTTCGCCTCAAACAAAATAGAAAGCATCGGGAAAAGTTTCAACCTTCAATCCCTGCAACCGACCCAGGATATCCCAAGCATCTGCCGCATAACCAACTTCTCTTCTCTCACGGATGAGAAGTTTCCTCCATGCGGTCAGGCTAACATCTCAGTACTTGTTCATTTCACCCAATTCCATCGCATCTCATCCCCAAACTCACCCCTGTTGTCATCCCAGCCCTAACCCACCTTGTTCCATCTTCCTTTAAATATACCACTGTCACGCCCATCCTAAAGAAGCCATCACTGGTCTTCTCTACTGAACCATCGCCCTGTCTCACTACTTCTATTTGCTTAAAAACTCCTGGAAAGACATTTCCATCAGGAACTATCCTCCTACCTTTCTTCTCACTCGTTCTTTGACAAACTGCAATCTGACTTCTGATCCAACCACTCCACTGAGACTTCCCTGAGCAAAGTCTCCAAAGATCTACTCTCTGCCAAGGCAAAACACCTACTCTCCTCCTTTTTGATCTGTCCTCTGCCTTTGAGACTGTTGACCATTCTCTGCAGACGTCTGCAGATGCTTTGTTCTCTTGGTATCACTGACCCGGTCCTCTCCTGGATCAGCTCATATCTCTCCAACCTGATGTTCAGTGTCTAGCAGTATCTAGCACTCTCATACTACCTCTTCACTTTGCTCCCTCTCTGTTGCCATTCCTCAAGGTTCTGTTCTTCTCCATCTACATCTTTAGTCTAGGACAGCTCATCAAGCTCCATAGCTTTCAATACCCCTCCTATGCAGGTGACACGCAGATCTATCTTTCTGGTCCAGATATCTCCAGAATGCAAGCGTGTCTATCAGCCATATCCTTTACCTTCTCTTCCTGTTTTCTAAAACTTTCTTCCCCCCATCTAACACATCCCTCCCACCAGATCTAACCACACTTACCCTGGTCCCTAAAGTCTGCTAACTGAGAGACATCTTTGACTCTGCTTTATCCTAAAAATCTCACATCCAGGCCCCGGCTACAACCTGCCGCCTCCATATTAAGAACATCTCTCGCTTCTGACCCTTCCTCAATCCGGAGTCTACAAAATTGCTAATCCATGGCCTCATCCTCTCCTGCTTGGTCTACTACAACAATCTTCTCTGCGGTCTCCCAGCTAACTCTCTAACACCTCTCCAATCCACGCTAAACTCTGCTGTCCGGCTAATCCATGTGTCTCCTCGCTTCTCTCTGACAGTCTCTCCACTGGTTTCCCATTGCACAGCAAATTCAATTTACAATACTAACAATGACAAAGCCGTCCACAACCTACCCCCTCCATACATCTCTGACCTCATCAGCCAATACCGCCCACACGTAATCTCCGCTCCTCACAGGACCTTCAGCTTTTCTCTATTATCATCCAATCTTCTCACAACCACACCCAGGACTTCTCCCGTGCATCTCCCATACTCTGTGTGTCGCCCACTTTCCAATCATTCAAAAAACTCTCCTCATGGGCAGGGTCTACCTGTTTCCTGATCACTATAATCTTGTATATGTACTTGTCTTAATGTAATGTATGTGAACCCCTTACTGATTGTACCGCACAATGGAATTAATGCTGCTCCATAAATAGTGTAGAAACGCGTCAGACAGGGATAAGGTGGATAGATGGGTATGTGGACCACCAATGTTATCACTACCCAATGTGTATAGTGGGGTAATGCAAGATCTAAATGTGTGGAATTAGGAAACAAACTACTCTAATGTTCAGTGGTGTGATGTGATGTCAGACAGTAGTTTGCTCTGGAACGTTTTGAACGTACAATTTATGCAAGAGATGCACTGAACTATGGAGTAAAGCCTCAAAAATGAGTCATTTAAGGTCTCCCTTTCGCAGATTGCTATTTTACCGATTTCAGCGCTAAAACACCACAACTTGGGATTTCTTGTGCAACAACCCTGCCGATGCACAGGGTAGGTGGTTGCTGCGAATAGCGCCCTCTCCATGTTAGGAGCTGCCTAGGGAGACTGATCATCTCGCTACTAGGTCTCCAAAAGTCGGGCACTTTGTAATTGCAACTGGAACTACTGCCTGGGAGGGCAAGAGTTAACATATCTATTGTCTGTAACCAATGATATGCTGTTTTGTTATTGTAAAGCAAGCTGGAAGCTCGTTGGAGAGTGCTTCCACCTCACTAGGGGAGTATAAAAACCCCTTGTGGTTGGGAGAACATGGTCAGTTTGGCCAGGTCTGAGGTCTGAGGGTCTAGTCAGCATTTGAGAAGCAAGCCCAGTCTGCAGTCCTGCAGAGTCAATAGATTCCAGAAGCAGAGGAGAGCGCAGCACCTGCCTGTTCTGCACAAGCCAGTGTCATAATACCAGGAAGCAGAGGGGTCTCAGGCCGCTGCCTGACACCTTGGCCAAATCAGGAGACTAATCCCCAGAGCAGAGGTCCACTGTCCAGACTTGGCTCCATCTTTACCAGCCCAGCCTGAAGCTTATAACAGGCTGTGAGCAATCCTTCCTGTGGACCAGCTATATCCTCCAGCTTTCCAGCTCTGCTGAACCTACTGCTAATGTTAGGCCATTGCCTTCTGTTCCATGTCAAATAAAGAACTGTAAGTTGATTTGCACAACGTTGCCTCCGTCTGATCCCTGGATACGGCTGTCTACCACCACGGGCTCCCCATCCATTACCTAAGGACATATCTAACAGACACTCAGTGGTTGCCCCAGGGAGAACCAGTACATCAGCATCTCCCTCCATATTTCTTGCACACACCACCTGCTGGAGACCTGCCAGGCTGTAGGACAGCCCTCCAGTCCCCATACCAAGCACCGTGACATCAGCGTGCCCAAGGCCCAAGACCCGAAGAACGGCTAAGCCCCTGGTTGGGGATGTTCCACTTGCATCATACTGAATTATGATGCAATGAATCTCTCCATTCTCTTCCAGCGCCAACACTTTGATTGATTACATTACATTCCAGAAGTGTGGTCAACCCATGACTCGGGACTCTACATAGACTGATCATCTGCTGACCATGCTGTCTCTTTAGCTGTCTTTACCCAAATGAACCCGGGGTACTGAGAAGATCTCTGATATTTTGTATCCAATCAGTTTTGCAGACAGATACACTAAGTTAATTTACTGAAAAAAACAAGTCATCCTTTAGTTGAAATTCAGTTTAGTATTGAAAAAAAAATGCAATTTTCCCATTAATAAGTGATAAAATTGTGTGTTCTGATTATCTATGCAAAATTTTTCATCATGAACATTTGAAAATTCTGTAAAAACACAACCACCACTCAACATTGCTAAAAATAATATCCAAAAGATCTCCTTAAATTAGCTGTAATTTGGTTGTTGGCTCCACGTTCTCATGAAACCAATAAATTAGATTATTACAACAACATAAACCCCCAGAAAGTCTGCAGCGTGCGGCACGACCACCGAGTGACCTCATGGTCTTACAGGACACACGGCAAATCTACGAAGCCAAGAGGTCAAATAAGGAAGAGGAAATCTATAACAAGTTCCCAAGTCATCTGCATTACCTACGAGAAGGCAATTCAGAAGAATATTTGCGTTGGAAAGTCTCAATGACTCCCTTGTGTAATTCATCCAAATGATCCAAATGAACCTTCGGAAGCCTAAGGGACCCTATTGTTTATTTCCTCCTAGTTACCTGAACTTACCTTCGAAAGTCTAAGTGAACTCATTATGTATTTGCCCCACATTATCTATTGTTTTCTTGAGCCAAAGGACATAATTTTGGCATCGAAACTCGATTGTTTTATCGACCTAAATTACAAATTGAAAACAAATCTCTGGTAATTGCCGGGGGCAGAAATGAATTTTGCTAGGAGATGCAATAGTGAAGCCTCGGTGTTACATCAACCCCTCCCCCTATTCATTACCACTGTATAAATGACACTTCTCCGGGATCACGGTTCATGGACCTCCATTGAGACGTCTCAGAAGATCCTTCGAGATACCCGGCCAGGGCAGCGATGAAGACGGTTATTATCAGCCTCTTACTGCTTTTCTTCCCTCTTTCCAGTGGTGAGTATAATTACATTTGGTTATTTGTGTCCTATGTTTTATTGTACGTTCATGTGGTTTTTCCAAGTTTGGAGGGTGTCCTACTGATCAGGACAAGGGTCCCGTGCCCCTAAATTGACCAAGCCCCATATTTATCTATTCATGGTCCATGGAAGAGCTTATGATAGATGAAAGCCCCACTATTTGTACACATTGTGGGCCCTTTAACAAGACATTTCCATGCCGGTCTTGATACCCCCCCAGACCAGCACCTCCTGTGCCTAATTCATGATGAGATGCAGGCTACAATGGTCTCTGGTAGTGGACTGCACTTAAACTTTTACCCCAGGCCTGAAAATGATTAAATCCCGGAGCCCAATGGCTGTGCCTTTTCCCCACTCAGACATCTTTTGGAAAGGGTCAAGGGTGAGCAAAAATTTTTTTGCACCCATGGAGTAAACCAAACACAAACCAATGGTTTGTGCTTTTTTATGCACCAAAAAATGTCCCCTATTATATGGAGTACCAGGATAAATGCTGGTCTTGATTAATTTTGGGGATCGGGACCTCCATTGTTTTTATCGGAGGGGTTTCCAGGATTCTGAGGATAGAAATTTTTAATTTAATTTTGGAAGATTCCTTGCAGAAGTTATAGTATTCTTTTTCTTTATAAATGTATTAGTTTTTTTTATTAAGTTTCATATTTTATATGACCTATCACCTCATAACCCACCCCCAATGCCACACACATTACCATGTCCTGCCATTTGTAGGTCCCCTGGGAGTCTTTTATAGATTCTCTATGATCTAGAACTTTTGTTCAGCCTAATATGCAGTCCAGGAGGTTGGGGGAGCTCAAGCTTATAGTCAAGCTAGCACGCCTCCTGACCACTAATTGCTCTGCCCAGTCCGTCTCCTGTAGGCACCTGGCACTTTCCACCCCTGCCTCCTATCAATCACATCACTGTCTGGCTATCTGGACATTGTACAGTATGTGCAGCGGCACATACTCTTCCAGCTTCTCAGGTGCACTACACAAGTCTCCAGGGAGCACGGTAGGACTGGCCCTCCTGTGTGCCGGTGAATACACCAGTGGGCCCACACTCCTGCTGACTCCACCCCTATCACTTTTTGGTGGTTGTGACTTGAACTCTTTGGACACAGATGGATTTGAACACAATGATGATGCAGAGAGAGCTTTGAGCTATCATCACTGTGCCTCTCTGCTGCAGTGTACAGATGGGCAGACGCCATATGATGACGTCATTGTCTGCCGGCATGTTGTACACAGCAGCAGAGTAGAAGAGGAGCTGCAGGAGAACCTGGAAAGGTGAGGTATGTGGAGTTTTTTTTTTTTTTAACTATGTTACAAAGAGGAGAGAGGGCCACAATAAAACTAGGAAAACGTATTGACTCGAGTATAAGCCTAGTATATAGCCCGCCAGCTCATGCCCCCAATATATATACCTTGCCCCTTGCCCCCAGTATATAGCCAGAAACTCCTACCCCTGAGTTTATAATCACCAGCCCCTGCCTCCCAGTATATAGTCAGCAGCCCCTACCCCCGATTATAGCCAACCCCTGCTCCCCAGTATATAGCCTGCAGCCCCTGCCCCCATTATATAGCCAGCAGCCCCTGTCCCCAGTATATAGCCTGCAGCCCATATCCCTCAGCATATAGCCTGCAGCCCCTGCCCCCATTATATAGCCAGCAGCCCCTGTCCCCAGTATATAGCCTGCAGCCCATATCCCTCAGCATATAGCCTGCAGCCCCTGCCCCCATTATATAGCCTGCAGCCCCTGCCCCCAGCATATAGCCTGCAGCCCATATCCCCCAGTATATAGCCTACAGCCCCTGCACTCCAGTATATAGCCAGCATCCCTGTCCTCACTATATAGCCTGCAACCTCTGCCCCCAATATATAGCCTGCAGCCCCTGCACCCCCTGCCCCCAATATATAAACAGCAGCATCTGCCCCCAGTATATAGCCTGCAGCTCCTGCCTCAGTATATAGCCTGCAGCCCCTGCCCCCTGTATATAGCCTGCAGCCCCTGCTGCATTATGTAGCCTGCAGCACCTGCCACCCAGTATATAGCCTGCTGCCCCTGCCCCCAATATATAGCTTGCAGCCCCTTCCCCCAGTATAAGGCCTGAAACCCCTGCCCCCCAGTATATAGCCTGCTGCCCCTGCCTCAGTATATAGCCTGCAGCCCCTGCCCCTGGAATATATCTTGAAGCCCCTGCCGCATTATATAGCCTGCAGCCCCTTCCCCCCAGTATATAGCCTGCTGCCCCTGCCCCAAGTATATGGCTCGCAGACCCTGCCCCCAGTATATAGCCTGCAACCTCTGCCCCCGTATATATACTGCAGCCCCTGCCCCCTGTATATAGACTGCAGCCCCTGCCCCCAGTGTATAGCCTGCAGCCCCTGACCCCTAGTATACAGCCTGCAGCCCCTGCCCCCAGTATATAGCCTAGTGTACCTACACTTGATACACTCTCTCAGAAGTTTCCACTGTATCTATGTAGGTCAGTTGTTATACATCAGTCTCCTTCGTACTAATATCTGCCAGTTCTTATTCATTATCGCAGACTCTGGCTAACTGACTATAAATACTCATTCACACTACAGCCCCACCCCCTGAGAAAGTGTATCAGGTGTAGGTAACCATGTATGACAGAGGTGTCAAAATAACATTCCGTGTCATATAATTCCCTCAGTTGCAAAGTTACAAAAGCGAGTCACCATTGTGGAGGCAACGGAGACGCCTATTGGCCCATAAAGGGCATTAACAAAGATGTAATGTAACAGAGAGCTACTAGTGTGGAACAACAAAGACACCTACCGGCTCATAAGGGGTAACGACACAATGATGCAACAGTGAATTATTATTGTGAAACAACTGTGATCCCATAACGGCTCATAAAGGGCATCAAAAAAGACTGAAGATCTACTTGTATACACAGCCGCTTCTCGTGTGATCCTATGACGAGTACAAAAGACTCTTCTATGGTGACTTCATACATTGTAACTTTTCACTGTAAACCTCTCCACAATAATCACTAAAAGAACCTCTACAGAATCAATAATGGGTCTCAGTGCGGTCTTATAAATAGGAAGGAATAAAAATACATTTTTAATCATTGCTACAACAAAGAAAAGCTATAAAAGGCCTCCTCTGCGCATGCATACAGCAGGAAGAGGGATTGCAGGTGGGATTGGGGGGTTAATGAGGTGACAGGTTCTCTTTAGACTCACAACAAAAAAAAATAAAGTTGACCCGAGTATAAGCCGAGACCCCTAATTTTACCACCAAAAACTGGGAAAACCTATTGACTCGAGTATAAGCCGAGGGTGTAGTATACAGCCAGCCCCATGTAGTATACAACCAGCCCCCATGTAGTATACAGCCAGCCCCCATGTAGTATACAGCCTGCCCCAAGTAGTATACAGCCAGCCCCATGTAGTATACAGCCAGCCCCATGTAGTATACAGCCAGCCCCCATGTAGTATACAGCCAGCCCCCAAGTAGTATACAGCCAGTCCCAAGTAGTATACAGCCTGCCCCAAGTAGTATACAGCCTGCCCCATGTAGTATACAGCCAGCCCCATGTAGTATACAGCCAGCCCCCATGTAGTATACAGCCAGCCCCCAGTAGTATACAGCCAGCCAGTCCCAAGTAGTATACAGCCTGCCCCATGTAGTATACAGCCAGCCCCATGTAGCATACAGCCAGCCCCATGTAGTATACAGCCTGCCCCATGTAGTATACAGCCTGCCCCATGTAGTATACAGCCAGCCCCATGTAGTATACAGCCTGCCCCATGTAGTATACAGCCTGTCCCATGTAGTATACAGCCAGCCCCATGTAGCATACAGCCAACCCCATGTAGTACACAGCCAGCCCCGTGTAGTATACAGCCAGCCCCATGTAGTATACAGCCAGCCTCGAAGTAGAATACAGCCAGCCCGATGTAGCATACAGCCAACCCCATGTAGTATACAGCCTGCCCCATGTAGTATACAGCCAGCCCCATGTAGTATACAGCCAGCCTCGAAGTAGAATACAGCCAGCCCGATGTAGCATACAGCCAGCCCCATGTAGTATACAGCCAGACCCATGTAGTATACAGCCAGCCTCGAAGTAGAATACAGCCAGCCCCATGTAGCATACAGCCAGACCCATGTAGTATACAGCCAGCCCCATGTAATATACAGCCAGCCCCATGTAGTATACAGCCAGCCTCATGTAGTATACAGCTAGCTCCATGTAGTATACAGCTAGCCCCATGTAGTATACAGCCTGCCCCATGTAGTATACAGCCAGCCCCATGTAATATACAGCCAGCCCCATGTAGTATACAGCCTGCCCCATGTAGTATACAGCCAGCCCCATGTAATATACAGCCAGCCCCATGTAGTATACAGCCTGCCCCATGTAGTATACAGCCAGCCCCATGTAGTATACAGCAGCCCCTAGGAGTATAAAGCCTGCTCCATGTAGTATACAGCCAGCCCCATGTAGTATACAGCCAGCCCCCATGTAGTATACAGCCAGCCCCCAGTAGTATACAGCCAGCCAGTCCCAAGTAGTATACAGCCTGCCCCATGTAGTATACAGCCAGCCCCATGTAGCATACAGCCAGCCCCATGTAGTATACAGCCTGCCCCATGTAGTATACAGCCTGCCCCATGTAGTATACAGCCAGCCCCATGTAGTATACAGCCTGCCCCATGTAGTATACAGCCTGTCCCATGTAGTATACAGCCAGCCCCATGTAGCATACAGCCAACCCCATGTAGTACACAGCCAGCCCCGTGTAGTATACAGCCAGCCCCATGTAGTATACAGCCAGCCTCGAAGTAGAATACAGCCAGCCCGATGTAGCATACAGCCAACCCCATGTAGTATACAGCCTGCCCCATGTAGTATACAGCCAGCCCCATGTAGTATACAGCCAGCCTCGAAGTAGAATACAGCCAGCCCGATGTAGCATACAGCCAGCCCCATGTAGTATACAGCCAGACCCATGTAGTATACAGCCAGCCTCGAAGTAGAATACAGCCAGCCCCATGTAGCATACAGCCAGACCCATGTAGCATACAGCCAGACCCATGTAGTATACAGCCAGCCCCATGTAATATACAGCCAGCCCCATGTAGTATACAGCCAGCCCCATGTAGCATACAGCCAGCCCCATGTAGTATACAGCCAACCCCATGTAATATACAGCCAGCCCCATGTAGTATACAGCCAGCCCCATGTAGTATACAGCCAGCCGCATATAGTATACAGCAGCCCCTAGTAGTATAAAGCCTGCTCCATGTAGTATACAGCCTGCCCCATGTAGTATACAGCCAGCCCCATATAGTATACAGCAGCCCCTAGTAGTATAAAGCCTGCTCCATGTAGTATACAGCCTGCCCGCTGCCAAAAAAAATAAAAAACGTAATACTCACCCTCCGGTGTCCGGATCATTGGCGCTGGTCCCGATCTTCACTGCGAGGCTCCCGATCTTAGGCGCGGGTCCCGGCGGCTCCTCTTCTCTCGCCAGCAGAGTCATGTCCTTGTGACCTCCCGGCGGTGTCGCTGCTGTTGAAGTCATCAGCGGCGACACCGCCGCATCATAGTGTGCGACCGCCAGCATGTCACATGGACGCGACTCTGTCGGCGAGAAAAGAGAGAAGAAAGGAGTGAGAAGAGGAGCCCCCGGGACCCGTGCCAATGATCGGGTGCCTCGCGCTGAAGATCGGGACCCGTGCCAACGATCCAGACACTGGAGGGTAAGTATTACGTTTTTTATTTTTTACTTGACTCGTGTATAAGCCGAGGTGAGTTTTTTCAGCACATATTTTTTTTTACTTATAGGCTTATATGCGAGTATCTTCGGTACCATTTTTTTTTATACATTTGCATATTTAAGTAACGGTATCTAGTTAGCCAAGTCCTATTTGTTAACATGATTATCAAATTACCAAATTTCTCTACTGATCAATGGTAAAAAAAAAAAATTAGGAATGACTAAATTCCGGGGTTGTGTTGGTGGCCGTGCCAAGATCTATGACAAACTTTCATTTATAAGGATCATTTTCCTGCCTCCTCTTCTTTTTGTTTATGTTCTTATATTCCTGCAGCTGATTCTTGTGTCTGTCATTTTTGCTGGATGTCGTTATCCATGTAATGTACTGGATATATGAAATATAAAGCATCTTCCATCCCCAGGTGATGCCCCCGAGTGCTACAAGTGTCATGAAAGAAACTCACAAACCTGTCAATTAAAAACCTGTCAGGAGGGGGAGCACTGCGTGACAATACTTGAGGATTTTATTTATGGTGAGTAGAAATTTCTGCCCCTCTACTCATTTTTCCCCACTGAGTCATCAAAGGAAACCTACCACCACGGATCTATCTATTAAGGTAGATCGGGTGGTAGGTGGCTCTAGTATACGTCAGGACGTCCCCTGTATCTTTTTTAAACTTTTATTGCCCTAATATGCTAATTTTCTAAAGAGGCTACTGGGGCATGGAGTAGCTGGAGTTGAGGCTACACGGTGCGGCTATTCCACACCCCAATAGCCACTTTGATCCACCTACCCGCATATCTTCGGCGCGCAGCTATGAGGAGCTACCTGCCCTCGTCCGCAAAACCGGAGTTCTGCGCATGCGCGGTAGCTCTGGCTTCGGAGCAGTGACGAAGCAGCCGCAACATACGTTCTGCGCATGCGCAGAACTCCGGCTTTGCAGATGAGTGCAGCACGTAGCTATCTATCATAGTCTTTTATAGATGACATCAATTAAAGGGTTAGTGTTAAATGGCCTGAAACAAAAATATTTTTGAGCTTTATTACCTTTTGTGCTTTAAAGGAACACTCCATTCACACTCATTGGATTATACTTTGTGAGGGCCTAAACGAAGGAGCAGGAGTCTAGGTTGTACGAATACAATGACAATAGGGCAGATTTACTTACTTGGCCCATTCGCGATCCAGCGGTGCGTTCTCTGCGGTAGATTCGGGTCCGGCCGGGATTCACTAAGGCAGTTCCTCCGCCGTCCACCAGATGTCGCTGCTGCGCTGAAGTCCGCCGAGGTCCGCTGGAATGCCCTGAAATCTGAAATATTCGGGTAACACGTTGGGAAAACGCAAATCGGGCCCTTAGTAAATGACCCCCAATGAGTCCTGCTCCTCTTTCCAGGCCCCGCTCCATGTATTATTCGATGAATTTGCTTTGACTGGAGTCTTCCTTTAATAAAATTATTAAATATATTATTAATAGTATTGTAAAGAAAAATTACTAAATAATGCACATGTTTATATATATAAAATCTTATTGTAGATGGAAACCATTATGCCTCGATATTGAAGGACTGCATCCGCGACATACCGTGTAATACAACGATTTATGGAAGGGAAGATCATGTCAGTACTTCATCGAGTGCTGTGATAGAACCGGCTGTAATAACGAATTCCATGAATGTAAGTGTTAGTGTTAGTAGATAGGTCAAAGGCAACGATAAACAGGTATCTGCCAGTTTTGAGCCAAAAACTGTCTGAAATGTTTTGTGCAACATAAGTGGATTTGATGCATGATGAACTGCATGATGACTCCACACTGTGATTCTAAAAATATCAAAGTCACTTAAAGTATAGGGCCTCTGGATAACAAGAGTGTGCTGATAAATAATACATTCTCTTCACAACTTATGCTGTCCGTCCCCTCATTTATTATATATAAACATAACTTCAAAACTATCCATACTGTTCCCCCACATATATCATATATACCCCTCACACCACAACTGACCACACTGTGCTCTCACATATATCATATATACCCCTCACACCACAACTGACCACACTGTGCCCCCACATATATCATATATACCCCTCACACCACAACTGACCGCACTGTGCCCCCACATATATCATATATACCCCTCACACCACAACTGACCACACTGTACCCCCACATATATCACATATACCCCTCACACCACAACTGACCACACTGTGCCCCCGCATATATCATATATACCCCTCACACAACTACTGACCACACTGTGCTCTCACATATATCATATATACCCCTCACACCACAACTGACCACACTGTGCCCCCACATATATCATATATACCCCTCACACAACTACTGACCACACTGCACAACCACATATATCATATATACCTCTCACAACACAACTGACCACACTGTGCCCCCACATATATCATATATACCCCTCACACCACAACTGACCACACTGTGCTCCCACATATATCATATATACCCCTCACACCACAACTGACCACACTGTGCCCCCACATATATCATATATACCCCTCACACCACAACTGTCTACACTGTGCCCCCACATATATCATATATACCCCTCACACCACAACTGACCTCACTGTGCCCCCACATATATCAAATATACCCCTCTCACAACACAACTGTCCACACTGTGCCCTCACATATCACATATATCTTATATACCCCTCACACCACAACTGTCCACACTGTGCCCCCACATATATCATATATACCCCTCACACCACAACTGTCCACACTGTACCCCACATATATCATATATACCCCTCACACCACAAGTGACTATACTGTACCCCCACATATATCATATATACCCCTCACACCACAACTGTCCACACTGTACCCCACATATATCATATATACCCCTCACACCACAAGTGACTATACTGTACCCCCACATATATCATATATACCCCTCACACCACAACTGACCACACTGTGCCCCCACATATATCATATATACCCCTCACACCACTACTGACCACACTGTACTCCCACATATATCATATATTCCCCTCACACCACAACTGACCACACTGTACCCCCACATATATCATATATACCCCTCACACCACAACTGACCACACTGTACCCCCATATATATCATATATACCCCTCACACCACAACTGACCACACTGTACCCCCACATATATCATATATACCCCTCACACCACAACTGACCACACTGTGCCCTCACATATATCATATATACCCCTCACACCACAACTGACCACACTGTACCCCCATATATATCATATATACCCCTCACACCACAACTGATCACACTGTACCCCCACATATATCATATATACCCCTCACACCACAACTGACCACACTGTGCCCTCACATATATCATATATACCCCTCACACCACAACTGACCACACTGTACCCCCATATATATCATATATACCCCTCACACCACAACTGACCACACTGTACCCCACATATATCATATACACCCCTCACACCACAACTGACCACACTGTGCCCTCACATATATCATTTATACCCCTCACACCACAACTTACCTCACTATACTCCCAGCATTTATCAAATATCTTCCAGACAGCACCAAATATACTATATACTATACCCACATGGGGCTTTACAAGAATTCCGAAAAACCGTGAGGAGACCAGTGTGTGCAAAAAAATGCTACTTACTCTGCTCTGGTTCATAGTGTCCGCACAGCAGGGATCTTGGGCGTGAGGCAGGGATGCGGGGGGAGCTTGAATCCCATGTAAGGCATGAAATAATCCGTTTATATTTATATTATAATTTATAATCCCCAACAACTATATTTACTGACCTCATTCTGCCCAATTTCACCGTGTCTTCAGCTTACTGGACATTTACAAACTATGGGGGTCATTTACTAAGTGCCCGAATCGTGTTTTTTCGTTGGGTTGCCCGAAAATTACCGTTTTGGGCCGAATTGCCCAGGGTTTTTGGCGCACGCGATCGGATTGTGGCGCATTGGCGTCGGCATGCACACAACGGAAATCGGGGAACGTGGCCATCGGAAAAACTGCCGTATTTAAAAAAAAAACATGTGTCGCTCGACACGCAATTACCTGCACCCAGCAACGGACGGTGAACTCCAGTGAACTCCGACGGATTACAGCGCAGCAGCGACACCTGGTGGACATTGGGCACACTACCTTAGTGAATCGCCGGAAGACCCGAATCCACCACAGAGAACGCGCCGCTGGATCGCGACAGGACCGGGTAAGTAAATCTGCCCCTATGTGTCTCCTGTGAACAATAGTTAACCCTAGAATGCATGACCATGAAAATCTACACTTTTACATACCTGGGGCCTTTTAGGCCCGTGTGCAAATAACAAGGAATAACTCAAATAAAATTACTTTTCAAAGTTTATTTGAAAAATGCAAGGTAAGGGTGCATTCCTACTAGC
The DNA here is from genome assembly GCF_040894005.1 of Engystomops pustulosus. Taxonomy (NCBI): domain Eukaryota; kingdom Metazoa; phylum Chordata; class Amphibia; order Anura; family Leptodactylidae; genus Engystomops; species Engystomops pustulosus. Next base: position 6,898,046 of record NC_092416.1, on the reverse strand, counting down.
GCTGGTGTCTGCCGGGAGGGGATCTGTAATGGATCTGACCTCCTGGTGTCCCCAGCTAAGGCTGGTAGAATCTGGGCATTCCGGCAGCCTTAACTGGAGTTACCAAGAGATCATATCCATTACGGATCACCTCCTGGCAGACACCAGCACTAGTGAGGATGCATCCTAAGATGTGAATAATTCAAAACATTTTGTGCCAAAAAAACCCAAAGTAACTGAATGGGCTTAAAACGGCCAATATACTCATTCGATATAACTCTTTATAATAATGTTTTTTTGTATAAAAGTTTTTTTTTTTATATAAAAGTTGCAGTAAACATGCTGCAGGAATTTCCCTTTTCAAAGTTTCCTTTTCGAATTTACTAATGACTGCAAAATCTTTCACATGTTATGATCCTTCCAGACATTTTGTCCACAAGTGCTACAGACACGCTCCGATTTCCTGTCCTTCTTTGCTGGACAAATGTAACATTGTTTTCTTATTTTATCTCTCGGCTCTGGGTGTTCCTGAAAACGTATACCACATCTGATCATAGCTTACAGAAAATCTCTCTTTTGGACAAGAATTGGGGAATTCCTACAGTTGCTTGAGCAACTCTTACAATATTATTTGATGGGGTGCATCCAAGAACCCTAGGAGTACTGTCCCAAAAAACATTTGTTTTGGATGTTCTGGTTGTGCGTTCTGCTGGATCCATTTCTTCTTCATCATCTGAAGAATCACTCAATGATGAAGTAGAGACATTAGCTGGTGGCATGTACTCTTCATCAGACAAAGAAAGTTCACTATCTTCATCACTATCAAAAATAATTGCTTTGATTTCTTGGTCAGTCAAACCCCTGGATGTAGACTGTGCCATTGTAACCTTAGAAGTCAGTAAACTATAATGAAAAAAAATGATTACAATAAGGGTTGTAGACTCTTTGTTAGTGTCTGTACAGCCCCCTCCTCTCACCTTCAGCAGGTCACCACTTTCTTTTAGGTGACGTGGAAATCTTTGGATTTTTGAAGCTCAGAGTTTTTTTTTCAAGAAACAAGAAAGCTGACTCCTTCCTCATTCCTGCTCCGGAACTATGATGATGTCAGAGACGCATGACATCATGAGGTAGCCTCCTTCCCAAGATCACATGACCATGTAGTCAGGCACAATCCACACTCTGCGCAGCAACAGCAGAGTCATAAAGACTAAGGCTACATTCACACGACCATATGGGGGACGTATATACGGCCGATATACGTCCCCCATAGATGGCAATGGGCGCACAGCGCCCTACGGGAGCGGTACACACGCGCGGCACAGTACCGCTACGTACCCGGGAAAAAGATAGGACATGTCCTATCTTTTCCCGTAATACGGCACCATGCGCCATATATCCCTATGGAGAGGGGCGGGGTGAGCTGTGCTCTCCCCTCCTCCTCTCCCCGCGCGCTGCCGTTGCCTGCTACGGTACGGTACAGGCGGGCAACGGCAGTGTGAATGCAGCCTAAGTCAAAGTTTTCCCCAGCAACAGAAAAGACAAAAAAACTTAGGATCACATGTAAACCTAGTACGGGCCTAAAAGCCCCCAGGTATGTAAATATGGGGTATTCACAAAAAAGAGTTATTATACCGAAATGCCTGTAACATAAAAATATATGAACAACTGGAAATGACTAACAACTATATAACTGAGGAATACCTAGACTTTCAGAATTCTACCTAAAGTAATCTTGCAGTAAAAAGAAAACAACTAACAGAGCGGGCCTGCGAGGCCCCAGGTATGCATTCTAGGGTTAATTCGGAAATAACTTAACTGAACAATGTAAAGGGGAGATGTGATAGGGATGAAGTCCACAAAGTTTTGGGGATGAGGAATTAAAAAATGTGAATTTCTGTAAATGTCGAACATATTGGGGCTCATTTACTAAGGGCCCGTATCGCACACTTTCGTCCGGTTTCCCGAATATTACCGATTTGTGCCGTTTTTCCCTGAATTGCCCCGGGCTTTTGGCACACTCGATCGAATTTTGTTGCATGGGCTCTGGCTTGCATGCGCCGGAAATCGGGGGGGGGGGCGTGGCCGTCGGTAAATCTAATTTAATAAAAAATTTGTGTCACTTGACATGCACCGGGAAGAAGATGGTGAACTCCGGCGGACATCAGCGCAGCAGCGACACCTGGTGGATATCGGGCGCACGACCTTAGTGAATCCCAGCAGACGCGAATCCATGTCGGACAACGCGCCGCGGGATCGCGAATGCACCGGGTAAGTAAATGTGCCCCATTCATTTAGTAGCAGAACCAAATTGCATGGGATCCATTCCTTGTTCAAGTTAATGGATGCTAGGACGTCCACATTGGTAGTGGAGAGGTGGATGTTCTATTAGTGATGGAACCAACGGGAGTAAACAAATGATCTGACAGCAGACGAGCCGCACAGCAGGATAACACCTGCAAGACATGGAGGGCAAGCTCCGGCCAAATGTCCAAGTCTCTCACCAGGAAAATTAACGGAGAGGACCCATCTTCAGTACCAGGAGACGTGTGGACAGATATTCCTCCACCATGTGAGTCACTTCTGCCTCCTGGCTCTACGTGCCCATCCAATGGCCGTTTAGGTTGAATAGAAGTCAAAATGGCATCCCACATTGAGACCATGGTGGTCCTTTCTTCCTTCCTTCTTGATGACTCCATCTCCTCCTCATGCTGCCACTGAGCTCTCAATGTGGGAAGGGAACGCCACCAGAAGTGACTGCTCAAAGTGCACTTGTACTCCCTCATTTTAGATGTTCTAGTATTGAAATTAATGTTGCTAAGATATCCTGTTTGTGTGCATATCCTGGTTGAGTGGCTACCCTGTATTCAGCACTGCTGACTATCTGGGCAACACAGATGGGTATATAGTGGCTTATGTAGGCCGTGTAAGGGTCTTCCCCCATTGGAGCGGATCCCCCGTGCAGCTTACCGGGGGATCCGATCCACTTCTGGGCAGCCCTGAGGTCTGCCAAGTGCCCCGGGGCTGCCCGATGTTATTGGCAGTCAGACCCCTCCCTGGTCTGACTGTAAACTGTCTGCGCATGCGTCTGCACTGCAAGACTGATTACACTGCTCTACAATGAATAAGTATTGTAGAGCCGTGTATTGGACTTGAACCAGCGATCAGAGCATCAGAGAATTAGAGCTTCACCGGATCAACGTCAATTTTGTATAAGTAAAAAAAGTTAAAAACACTAAAGTTTAAACATTAGAATAAATAAAAAATAAATACATAAAAATATAAGCCCCTAAAATGTCACTTTATACAAACACTTCACAAAGTATAAAAAACACAAATACACAAAAAACGTCACACATTCAGCATTGCCGCGTCCATAACAATCTGTATAATAAAATAGAATCATTACTGGACCCGCACGGTAAACGCAGAGAAAAAAAAAACACAAGAAACTTTCCGAAAAAAAGATAATTTTTTAATTAATACCCTTAAAAAATGAACTAAAAAGTGATAAAAAAATTACACACTCTAAAATAAGACCACTAAAAAGGACAATTCTTCTCACAAAAAATAAGCCCCTAACCAGATTTGTCAGCTAAAAAATAAAAAAGTTCTGCACATGAAAAGACAGTGATGCTAAAATGAACAAGATTTTCTCCAAATTACCATATATACTCGAGTATAAGCCTAGTTTTTCAGCACAAAAAAAATGTGCTGAAAACCCAAAGTCAGCTTATACTCAAGTAAAAAAAAATATAGGTTTTACCAGGTTTTTGTGGTAAAATTAGTGGCCTCGGCTTATATTTGGGTCGGCTTATACTCGAGTATATACGGTAGTTTTTATTCAGTAAAAATGAATAAAATACACAAAACCCCCACATATTTGGTATCGCTGCATCCGTGGCAATCTGCATAATAAAACAGAATCGTAATTTGACCCGCAAAGTGAACCCCGTAAAAAAAAAACCCAATAAAAGGCTCCAAAAGAAAGAGGATTTTTAATTGATACCCTTTTAAAAAGTGTTTTAAAAATGTTGTGCACTCCAAAATAAGCCCAGAGAACAAAGCTTCTCGCAAAAAAAAAATAAGTCCTTAATCAGATTTGTCATCGGAAAAATTAAAAAGTTCTGCATATGAAAAGACTGTGATGCTAAATTGAACAACATTTTCGCCAAATTACTTTTTATTGGGGGGAAAAAATGAAAAATCTATATAAATTAGGTATTTTCGTAATCGTGGCGACCCATAGAAAAAAAATAATATACTACTTTTATGGTATGGTAAACAGCCAAAAAAAAAACGCAAAGAAATCTTCCTAAAAATTGATGATTTTCATTTCCTCCACCAACAAAGAGTTAATAAAATCTCACCAATCAGCTATAGATGCCCCAAACTTATGTACCAGAAAAGTGCATGTCACATTAAAAAATAAAAAAATATAGCCTGTACAATGTGACGATGCAAATCTGCTCTGGATGGCTGCTCCCATTCCATGCTCCTCCCCCTGTTCTATGCTCCTCCTACCCTTCTATGCCTGGCCGTGCGCCCATACAGCAGGTAACCACCACATATGGGGGATCGGCACTCGGTATCGGTATCAAACTTTGTGGAGCTTTTTTTCATTTAATGCATTGCGAATGTTACATTTCCCATCCAAAATGAGTCAAAAAATCTTACAATTTGTAGACTGCACCTCCATTTTGTTTTAACCCCTATAAAACACCTAAAGGGTTAACAAACTTCTTAAAAGTAGTTTTTCCATAATGGGGTAATTTATGAGTCTCGCTATTATTTAGGCCTCTCACAGTCCATTATAAGTTGAGCAGGTCCATCTAAATATGGGTTTTGGAATTTTCCAAAAAATTTGGAAAATGGCACCCAAATTCTGAGCCTCATAACATTCTAGTTAAATAAGTGGAAGGTTAATGAACCATCCAACATAAAGCAGACATTTGGGAAATGTAAATTATGGATTTATTTGGGTGCTGTGATTATCTGCTTCAAAAGTAGAGAATTTAGAACTATAAATGTTTCCAAATTTTTTGCCAAATTTCATTTTTTCTCATAACTAAACACAAAAGATTTCATCGAAATTGTTAAACTAATTTGAAGTACAATGGGGCTCATTTACTAAGGGTCCGAATCGCGCATTTTTGTTGGGTTTCCCGAATATTTCAGATTTGCGCCGAATTGCCCCGGGATTTTGGCGCATGCGATCGGATTGTGTCGCATCGGCGCAGGCTTTCACACGACAGAAATCGGGGGCGTAGCATCAGAAAACCAATGGATTCGGAAAAAACGCTGTATTTTAAAAAAAATTTGTGACGCAAGAATAGCACTCACATACACCGGGATGGAGAAGGTGATCTGCGGCAGACCTCGGCGCAGCAGCGACACCTAGTGGATATCGGGCGCACGACCTTAGTGAATCCTGGCAGAACCCGAATCAGCGTCGGAGAACGCACCGTTGGATAGCGACTGGACTGGGTAAGTAAATCTGCCCCAACGCCCCCCGATTTCTGTCGCATGAAAGCCGATGCGCCACAATCCGATCGCGTGCGCCAAAATCCCGGGGCAATTTGCCGCAAATTGGAAATATTCGGGAAACCCGATGAAAATGTGCCATTCGGACCCATAGTAAATGAGCCCCAATGTGTCACGAGAAAACAATCTCCAAATCCCTTGGATATCTCATAGCATTCCAAACCTATAATCACTTCTAGTGACACAGATTTGAAAAATGTCCCGAAAGGGTTAAATAACCAGCAAATATTTTATTTACTTTTCTTTTAATTTAGCGCCAGAGGACGATGCGCCCACTGAGTTTTTTTGTCCATCTTGCTTCGTACCGGACTCTGAGGAAGAATGCGAAGCGAACCATCTGATGCAGTGCATAGGAAACGAGGATAAATGTATATCATTTGCTGGGACGGTCCTGAAGCCGGGTAATTCTTATGGAAAGGCGCTGAAATTTTTGAATTTGTGAAATTTTATAAATTCATGAGCCTAAAAATTATTATCCAGAAAAAAATGACAATGTGATGAGGGAGGAGAAGGTCATCCCCTCAACTAAGGGATTATTTGTTGTATCTGTACGTCATGGTGTTTGTATGGACTTAGAAGCTGAGCTTGTCCAATCATAGCAAGAGGGCGGGACTGACTGATCAGGGCGAGGACTTACTGATCGAGGCAGGGACTGACTGATTGGGGCAGGGACTGACTGATGGAGGCCGGGACTGACTGATGGAGGCCGGGACTGACTGATCGGGGCCGGGACTGACTGATCGAGGCAGGGACTGACTGATCGAGGCAGGGACTGACTGATCAAGGCCGGGACTGTCTGATCGGGGCCGGGACTGACTGATCGGGGCCGGGACTGACTGATTAAGGCAGGGACTGACTGATCGAGGCCGGGACTGACTGATTGGGGCCGGGACTGACTGATTGGGGCCGGGACGAACTTATCAAGGCTGGGACTGACTGATCGAGGCTGGGACTGACTTCTGCAAGTACCATGGCCATTGAGAATGTTGATTAGTAATATTAAAGATGTGTCAGGGCAGATGTTGGTACGTAATATATTACTAAAGTTTTTTTTCTTCTTTTCTTTTTGCGTTTTTTTTAGTATTTGCACAGTTTTGCATTGTTTTCATGTATTTTCTGGGAGATGTTGGCACAAGATTTATTACTGATAAGCACCTAAAAAAATCACAAAAATAGGACAAATACACTCCAGTCCCCACCAGGCATAGGAAACTGTCTTGTAGAGATTGATCCAAAAATTGTGCAATTTCTGAAAAATGAGGGCAATTTATCTCAAGGGAATCAGCCCAAGGATAAATCAAAGAGCAGAACTGCTCAAAAAAAGCAGGCGGAAATTGCAAGACTTACCATATATACTCGAGTATAAGCCTAGTTTTTCAGCACAAAAAAATGTGCTGAAACCCCAAAGTCGGCTTATACTCGAGTAAAAAAAATATAGGCTTTACCAGGTTTTTGTGGTTAAATTAGGGGCCTCGGCTTATACTCGAGTTTATACGGTACATCTGCCCAAATGTTGGGATTGTAGTATATTATATGTGTGATCACGTTATCACATAATATAGTCGGCATAGGGAAAAGATGTGAAAAAAGTATTAAGTAATATGAAATAAAATATAATAAAAATAAACACAAAAATCCTCCTTTTTCCTTTTTAAAACAACAAAAACAAAAAGAGCGCAACATTTTGTACCTCTGAGTCTGTAATGACCTGAATTATAAATCTTATACATTACATATTCTGCTCAGCGAAAAACCACAACTTTAGAAACACAATTTTTATCTCGCCTCCACTAAAATTAATAAAAAGACAATCAAAAAGTCATATGAACCCCAAAAAGTACCAATAAAGATGACTGTATGTTACGCTTAAAATTAGCTCTTAAAAGGAACCTGTCACCAGGAGAGCCATTTTTAGCACTCCCCCAGTCCTCACAGAGCATAGTACATACTCTGTCAAAGTGTTTTTGTATAAAACATAGGTTTTACAGAAAAAAAGATATGTTATATTGTACCTTTCATTAGCATTTCCCGTGTGACTAGGCACTCGTCCCCTGGGAGGAGCTAGAAAGGAGCAGTTCCCCCCCACCCTTGGGAAACTGCTCCGCCATGTGTCCTTTTCAAATATATGAAAACACCCATCACTGGGATTAGCGACGCCCCCTGTTCCCCTACAGCCAATCCCGAGTGAGGGGAGTTATTCATTTATTTGAAATGGACACATGGAGGAGCAGTTTCCCAAGGGTGGGGGGGGGGGAAACTGCTCCTTTCCAGCCTCTCCCATTAGGCAACTGCCTAGTCACACAGCAGATGCTAATGAAAGGTACAATATGACAGATCTTTTTTTCTGTAAAACCAATTTTTAATAGAAAAACACTTTGGCAGCGTATGTCCTATGCTCTGTGGGGACTGGGGGAGTGCTAAAAATGGGTCTCCTGGTGACAGGTTCCCTTTAAAGTGAACCTGTCACCAGAGCGCTATTTTATTAGGGGACAGGTTGCTATAGACAAATTCCTGTATAAGACAAATAAGTTTATTTAAAATGTCTGTGTTATGTGGTGTTTCAATTATGCTCTGTAATATGTTCACTGCTCTCCATGTCGCTCCTCCGACCCCCCATATTCTTTCTAATCATCCCTCCACTAGATGAGGTGTCACTGCTCACCCTCTCCCTCCAGTGCAAGGAGAGGATGAGAGAGAGAATGTGGGAGAGGGATAGAGGTGCGAGGAGGCAGGAGGAGAGCAGTAAACATATTACAGAGCAGACAGAAGTTGGGATTTGAATTTTCCCCCTTGGACTCAGCTGAAGCATCTGGCAGGTATTAGGTAAAGTTTCACAATCTTTATATAAACATCATATAAGACAGACTTTTAAAAAAAACATATTTGACACATACAGGGGCACATTTACTTACCCGTCCCGTCGTGATCCCCAAGGTGCGTTGTCCAATGAGTATTCGGAGCTGCTGCGATTCACTAAGATCGTGCGTCCAGTTTCTTGCATGTTTTGCTTCCCTGCTCAGGTCTGCCGGAGTTCACCATCTTCTTCCCGGTGCATGTATGTGAACCTGGTGACGGGTTTCCTTTAATGTGGAAAGATGCAGGGGGCAAGGGCAGGGCTTGTGCACCAGAAACTGGCATACATGAACTGGTAAGTGTCCCCCATTGAGTCCATTTGTGTTTGGGTTGGATCTCTGAGTTCTGACAGTCTCTTGTCCACTATAACAGTTGTCATCCAATGACTGCTGATATCTATGTCTCACCCTACAATGTCCCATCAGTGTGGCTGCGCCTTGTATCTCGCTTGTACCAAAATGTGGCGAGGTGGCGTCACAGAAATGGGCGGTGACAGGGAGGAGCCATCTGTGACACATGCCTATTGCCCATCATCGCCCACCACCAGGACGCCTGACACTGTTTATTAGTTTTTATATGTTATATAATGCTCGGTGCGACCGACGTGCAACAGAAATCAAGAATCTGTCACTTCCCCGCACTGGCCTGACAGAGTTCACCAACTTTTTTGTGGTGCATCTTTAACACAGGGCATGAGGCACAATTTGCAAGTTAAATACGGTGCACTGTTCGACTCAGTCGGACCGAACCCAGGAACGCCCCTAATTTAGGGTGCACGGAGACAAGCGCAGCTGTGCAACAAAAGGGTCGCGTGCAACACAATCGCGGTGCAGACACTTCTTATACCTGTGCAAGACGTATTAGCCTACAAGAACCTGCAAAGTGTGACAAAAGTGCGGAGCACGACCCTTAGTAAATGTGCCCCAGTGAGTGTTAGGCTCCATGCACATGTCCTGTACAGGTGTACCGGATGCTAGTAACAGACCCGTGGACCTTTGTTTGCTTCCTGAGTGTCATGCATTGGGAAGCTCCGGACTTGTGCCGGTGATTACTAAAAAATGACCACACTGGACACAAATACGAGCAGGAATAGGACCTGCCCTAATTTATGTGTCCTCATCAGTCGCCTCATGCAGATGTTGTGTGCAGGTAGCCTCGTAGAGACACATCACTCAGCTCTCCGTCACATTGGCAAGGCTTTAGCTCCCCCTACTGAATAATTGGGACATTGATGTTATAGGGAACTCAATTACTTATAAAAAATATAGCAAACCAGCAGCTGCTCCCTTTTCTCTAATGTTCCCAAATTGTTTTTGTGTAATTTAGTTTTTTTTTGTCGCACACAGACGTGGATCACCTTGTTTTTATTTAAAAAAAAATGCTGAAAAAAATTAGGATTTCTCTGGTCCCTATTCTTTTACCCAGAATTCTGTCCCCCAGTTAATGCATTATGGGAGATTTATCAAAAGTAAAGTAAACAACAGTAGACCAGTTTCACCAGAAATCTTATACAGCACCAGATTTATCACAGTGGGGGTCATTTACTAAGGGCCCGATTCACGTTTTCCCGACGTGTTACCCAAATATTTCCGTTTTGCGCCGATTTTCCCTGTATTTCCCCGGGATTTTGGCGCACACGATTGGATTGTGGCGCATCGGCGCTGACATGCACGCGATGGAAATCGGGGGGGCGTGGCCGAACGAAAACCCGACGGATTTGGAAAAACCGCCGCATTAAAAAAAAAAAAAAAGTATTGCGGGACTCGCGCTTACCTGCACTTGGTCCGGCTTGGTGGAGATCAGTGCATTCCGGGGAAATTCAGCGCAGCAGCGCCACCTGGTGGACGTCAGAGGAATTGCCTTAGTGAATCCCGTCCGGACCAGAATCCACCGCAGAGAACGCGCCGCTGGATCGCGAATGAACCGGGTAAGTAAATCTGCCCCATTGTCTGATACCGGATGATATAACTGTCTAGTCTACATTGTGTGCATTTGCATAATTTTTGTTGCACTGACATTTTCTCGTTAAGTCACATTCTGTTTGTTGTACTAAAAAAAAAATCCCTAATTAATGTTTCTCAATCAATTTTGTTTGGCAATAATTCCAAAAGAAATTTGGTGTAGACAGTTTGAAAAATCTCCAATGTGTATATGCAGGAAACTTTTAAGCTCCCCCGAATTGATAAACATGAAAGATGCAGCCAAATGGGGCGGTCATAGGGTCCGCTTCTACTGATTGCAAACTAAATAGAGAGGGGCTTGTGCCGAATGCAAACTGAATAGAGAGGGGCTTGTGCCGAATGCAAACTGAATAGAGAGAGGTTTGTGCCAAATGCAAACTGAATAGAGAGGGGTTTGTGCCGAATGCAAACTGAATAGAGAGGGGCTTGTGCCGAATGCAAACTGAATAGAGAGAGGTTTGTGCCAAATGCAAACTGAATAGAGAGGGGTTTGTGCCGAATGCAAACTGAATAGAGAGGGGCTTGTGCCGAATGCAAACTGAATAGAGAGAGGTTTGTGCCAAATGCAAACTGAATAGAGAGGGGTTTGTGCCAATTTCAAATGGAATGGAGAGGGGCTTGTGCTGAATGCAAACTGAATAGAGAGATGTTTGTGCCAAATGCAAACTGAATAGAGAGAGGTTTGTGCCAAATGCAAACTGAATAGAGAGGGGCTTGTGCCGAATGCAAACTGAATAGAGAGAGGTTTGTGCCAAATGCAAACTGAATAGAGAGGGGTTTGTGCCGAATGCAAACTGAATAGAGAGAGGTTTGTGCCAAATGCAAACTGAATAGAGAGGGGTTTGTGCCAATTTCAATTGGAATGGAGAGGGGCTTGTGCTGAAAGCAAACTGAATAGAGAGAGGTTTGTGCTAAATGCAAACTGAATAGAGAGAGGTTTGTGCCAAATGCAAACTGAATAGAGAGGGGTTTGTGCCGAATGCAAACTGAATAGAGAGGGGCTTGTGCCGAATGCAAACTGAATAGAGAGAGGTTTGTGCCAAATGCAAACTGAATAGAGAGGGTTTTGTGCCAATTTCAAATGGAATGGAGAGGGGCTTGTGCTGAATGCAAACTGAATAGAGAGAGGTTTGTGCCAAATGCAAACTGAATAGAGAGAGGTTTGTGCCAAATGCAAACTGAATATAGAGGGGTTTGTGCCAATTTCAAATGGAATGGAGAGGGGCTTGTGCTGAATGCAAACTGAATAGAGAGAGGTTTGTGCCAAATGCAAACTGAATAGAGAGGGGCTTGTGCTGAATGCAAACTGAATAGAGAGGGGTTTGTGCCGAATGCAAAGTGAATAGAGAGGGGTTTTTGCCAAATGCAAACTGAATAGAGAGGGGTTTGTGCCGAATGCAAACTGAATAGAGAGGGGCTTGTGCCGAATGCAAACTGAATAGAGAGAGGTTTGTGCCAAATGCAAACTGAATAGAGAGGGGTTTGTGCCGAATGCAAACTGAATAGAGAGGGGCTTGTGCCGAATGCAAACTGAATAGAGAGAGGTTTGTGCCAAATGCAAACTGAATAGAGAGGGGTTTGTGCCAATTTCAAATGGAATGGAGAGGGTCTTGTGCTGAATGCAAACTGAATAGAGAGAGGTTTGTGCCAAATGCAAACTGAATAGAGAGGGGCTTGTGCTGAATGCAAACTGAATAGAGAGAGGTTTGTGCCAAATGCAAACTGAATAGAGAGGGGCTTGTGCTGAATGCAAAGTGAATAGAGAGGGGTTTGTGCCAAATGCAAACTGAATAGAGAGGGGCTTGTGCCGAATGCAAACTGAATAGAGAGAGGTTTGTGCCAAATGCAAACTGAATAGAGAGGGGTTTGTGCCAATTTCAAATGGAATGGAGAGGGGCTTGTGCTGAATGCAAACTGAATAGAGAGATGTTTGTGCCGAATGCAAACTGAATAGAGAGGGGCTTGTGCCGAATGAAAACTGAATAGGGAGAGGTTTGTGCCAAATGCAAACTGAATTGAGAGGGGCTTGTGCTGAATGCAAACTGAATAGAGAGAGGTTTGTGCCAAATGCAAACTGAATATAGAGGGGTTTGTGCCGAATGCAAATTGCATGGAGAGGGGCTTGTGCCGAATGCAAACTGAATAGAGAGAGGTTTGTGCCAAATGCAAACTGAATAGAGAGGGGTTTGTGCCGAATGCAAACTGAATAGAGAGGGGCTTGTGCCGAATGCAAACTGAATAGAGAGAGGTTTGTGCCAAATGCAAACTGAATAGAGAGGGGTTTGTGCCAATTTCAAATGGAATGGAGAGGGGCTTGTGCTGAATGCAAACTGAATAGAGAGATGTTTGTGCCAAATTCAAACTGAATAGAGAGGGGTTTGTGCCGAATGCAAACTGAATAGAGAGGGGCTTGTGCCGAATGCAAACTGAATAGAGAGAGGTTTGTGCCAAATGCAAACTGAATATAGAGGGGTTTGTGCCAATTTCAAATGGAATGGAGAGGGGCTTGTGCTGAATGCAAACTGAATAGAGAGATATTTGTGCCAAATGCAAACTGAATAGAGAGGGGTTTGTGCCGAATGCAAACTGAATAGAGAGGGGCTTGTGCCGAATGCAAACTGAATAGTGAGAGGTTTGTGCCAAATGCAAACTGAATAGAGAGGGGTTTGTGCCAATTTCAAATGGAATGGAGAGGGGCTTGTGCTGAATGTAAACTGAATAGAGAGAGGTTTGTGCCAAATGCAAACTGAATAGAGAGAGGTTTGTGCCAAATGCAAACTGAATAGAGAGGGGTTTGTGCCAATTTCAAATGGAATGGAGAGGGGCTTGTGCTGAATGCAAACTGAATAGAGAGAGGTTTGTGCCAAATGCAAACTGAATAGAGAGAGGCTTGTGCTGAATGCAAACTGAATAGAGAGGGGTTTGTGCCCAATGCAAAGTGAATAGAGAGGGGTTTTTGCCAAATGCAAACTGAATAGAGAGGGGTTTGTGCCAATTTCAAATGGAATAGAGAGGGGCTTGTGCTGAATGCAAACTGAATAGAGAGGGGCTTGTGCTGAATGCAAACTGAATAGAGAGGGGTTTGTGCCGAATGCAAAGTGAATAGAGAGGGGTTTTTGCCAAATGCAAACTGAATAGAGAGGGGTTTGTGCCAATTTCAAATGGAATAGAGAGGGGCTTGTGCTGAATGCAAACTGAATAGAGAGGGGCTTGTGCTGAATGCAAACTGAATAGAGAGAGGTTTGTGCCAAATGCAAACTGAATAGAGAGAGGTTTGTGCCAAATGCAAACTGAATAGAGAGGGGCTTGTGCTGAATGCAAACTGAATAGAGAGGGGCTTGTGCCAAATGCAAACTGAATAGAGAGAGGTTTGTGCCAAATGAAAACTGAATAGAGAGGGGCTTGTGCCGAATGCAAAGTGAATAGAGAGGGGTTTGTGCCAATTTCAAATGGAATGGAGAGGGGCTTGTGCCAATTGACAATGGAATGGGGAGGGGCTTGTGCCGATTGCAAATGGAATGGATAACGGCATTCAGGTCTTGTTCCATCTTTACAGATCTGTACAACAATGGCTTCTTAAAGGGGTCGACCACTTGATTGCATGATTTTTGTAATGTGTGTATGGGCAGGATATTAGTTAATTTACCAATATTCATCTATGAAAAGTTCTGCTCCGATTTCTTCCTGTGTGAAGTGAAGCCTCCTGTCTTTTACTTCATCAGCCAGAGATGTATTTTGGTAAATTACCTGATATCCTGAACCCCCCCCCCCCACCCATACACACATTACAAAATACCTTCGGTAACGTGGCCAACTCCTTTAATCTCCATTATATGAATCTCGATGAGAAGTAGCAATAAAGAGGACAATTCTTAGCTAAGATATCATCAGTAATTAAAGTTTTTTTTTTTCTCAGATGATGAAGTGGCCACTTATTCATTTTCAGGATGTATAACCGGCTTTGCTTGTGAAAAACCAATACATCAGTTCATAGGACTCTTCGTACTTGAAGAAAAGGTTTATGAGTGCAGAGATCCACTCACACTTCCAAATCAAGACAGGAAGTACAAAAAATAAACTCATTTTTTTGTCTTATATTGAAATCCCATTCTGCAGTGGAATGAAGAGACGTCGCCATTGTATCCCTTCAATAAGTTCTTTCAACTGCTTAGAATTGTTAAAGAATATGCAAAATTAAAGAATAAACATGAATACAACAGGGTAGACCGAAAAACTTCCACGGGTGCGTGAAAACTTTATTCCATATTTATCCTTAAATAAAATATGCCACTCAATAAAAGCAATAAAAACTACACATACTCACCTTTCCTCCTTATTTTGCTCTTGTCTTCTCTAAGTGCTGGGATCACCTGAAAAAAAGACTTATAAAAAGCAGCCTGGAGCACTGGGACGCGATGTCCGGTGCTCTGGGCTGCTAATTATTCACGCCCATTCTGAGAGAGGGAGGTGACATCACATAGTAGGAGTGAATAATTTTCCAGGATGGGGCAGGGAGGATGTTCCCTCTTGACAACCTTGTAAGGCAGCACCCATGACATCAATAAGGACTCTTTCCGAAATCCTAATGACATGATGCGGGATAAAAGCCAAAGCAGTCTATCTATTCCATAAGGAGCAGATTCCCAACTGTAGACAAAGATGTTTCAGTGTTTTTGCATCTTGTCAGCTCTGTGTAGGGGACTGGATTAGCTGAGTGACAGATTGGAGACTAGGTTTGGGGATTAAGAAGGCTCCAAGGTGGTCCGGAAGCTGCTTTTTCCGTGCTCCATCCTGGAAAATGTATTTGCACATTTTGTAGTAAAATAGTAAGAATTTCACCCAGAAGTTTTATGTTAATTAGCCTAATAACTGGTTAAGCTATAATCTCACACATGTTACCGGGCTTCTTGGATGTCAAGTTTCTAGACCGGGGGGCGGGGGTGGGGTGGGGGGGCACCTGTTAAGGTAACACTGATCCTAAGGTTTTCCTTGTCCCAAACTTGAAAGAAAAAAAACACGGAAGAAGCCAAGTTTCTTCGGTGAAGTGCAATTAGGGACAAAAAAAACTTATCTGTAGCCTAGAGAGGACAGCAATGGCAGGGGTAGTCTCCAGTAGTCTCCATGATAGGGGTTATTAAAGTCAGGCACGGCCTAGCTGCAGTATACAGCCCTGCGCCTGCAGACTGTGAGACAGGGCAGTGCTCATCATATCCTCACGGCTGCCTGAGTATCTGCCCGATTATTATAAATGTATATAGATACAAAGTTACATTCATATAACAAGCTAATTGGGAACAATAAACTTCATTTGGACGCGACATTCAGAAATTTGCGCTATGAAGCCCATAGTCCAACTCCCAAGAAATCTCTGGAATACTATTTCCCTCTAATAATAAATCATGAATAAACAATAAGAATTATTTTAGGGTTATTTGAATTGTAGATGGCAGATTACATGGGGACATCCTCTACCTGCCATCAGTTCCATGGTGACCGACGCTCGCTGTCTACGGAGTCATCTTTAGATTGTTTAAATACAATTTTTCAATCCCATTAATTATGATAATAGGACCAAATCTGTACCCTAAAAATATTGAATTAAAGTAACATTTTAATACACACTCACACTTCTCCCTCTTTCCCCTATCCTTTCGTTAAGTTAATAATTAGCTGCCCGGAGCACCGGACATCACGTCCTGATTCTCCAGTCTGCTTTTTATATGGTTTTTTTTTTGGTGGTATTGTTGTGTCAAGGTTTAAGAAGACCGGCACTGGGATCAAGATGAGGAGGACAATAGTTGAGTATCTGTTGGCTTTTTTCACTTTTACTGAGTGAAAAATGAGACCAATAGCAGGGAGGGAAGGTAAGATTCATCAGACGGATGATTTTTAACTTTAGCTTTCTGCTATTGGTCTCATGCTAGCTTTAGGATGAATATGTAATGAAGTAAAGTCTTTCATTGCACCAGTGGAAGTTTGCTTCCTACCTTTATGTGTTCATAACTTCCTAATGGACACAGCAGCTTCCAAGACCATGCGCCAGTTGAGATGAGGTAGATTTTGTGAACTACTCTTTGTGAATATCTAAACATGTTTTTAGCATTTCTATTTTAGAAAAACATATGTGTCTAATAAACTCCATTAAAAAAAAGAGCTTTTCTGTGCCTTTTTTTTGCTTCTTTCTTCTCCTGCAGTGAGCAGTTTATATACAAGGCTTCTAGAGTCTGTAAACAGTAGAAGCATAGGAAAAATAGAGGAGGCTAATTAACTCCTTAACATGTTACAGACACTGGATGTAACCCCATTGATCAGTGATATAAAGGGAGATTTATCAAGCTGCCTAAGAGTAAGAATGTGCTTAGTTGACCGTGGCAACCAATCACAGCTCAGCTTTCATTTTACCAGTGCTCATGAATATTTTAAAGGGGAGCTTTGATTGGTTTTCAATGCCAATGCCTCTGGCAGCATCTGACAGTATATCTGTCTGCACAGGAGCATTGGTATTGCGGTGTCTATTCTTGAACAAGCAATCAGAAGATGTGAAAAAAAAATTGTTTAGTAAAAAATAAAACGATAGACCAGTAGCCCTCAAAGCACCACCTTTCCACTAAGAGATCACAGACAAATGTTAAAAACACAAAACCATAAGAAAACAAAGTTGTAACATTGTGGGGGCAGCATTTCTGTTGGCAGACAGCGAGTCATTGAATTAAATTTCTATATGATGCAAGAAATACCATCCACTGCATTGGGGCAGATTTACTTACCCGGCCCATTTGCGATCCAGGGGCGCGTTCTCTGTGGTGGATTCGGGTCTTCCGGCGATTCACTAAGGCAGTTCCTCCGACGTCCACCAGGTGTTGCTGCTGCGCTGAAGTTCCTCCGAGGCCCGCCGGAATGCACCATCCTATACCTGGTGAAGGTAAGCGCGTGTCCCGCTTTTTTAAATGCGGCGTTTTTTCCGCATCGGGAAAGCGCGAATCAGCCCTTAGTAAATGACCCCCAATGTGTTCCTTTTTGTAAGAATGGTTCAGCAATGTCTTCCAGGTCCTGAAGCAGCAAAACAGGCCTAGACCCTCATATTACCATAAAACAGGGCGAAAATGGCCGTCCTGGGGCCAAGACGAAAAAAACCACTGCTGAGCGAAGAAGGTTTCTCTCAGTTTTGCCAGAAAACATCTTGATGATCCCCAATATTTTTGGGAGAAGGCTCTGTAAACTGATGACTAATGTTAAACTGTTTTGACCTCAAGCTGAAGTGCAGCAGGACAATGATCCTGGACACAGCAGCACCTCAGAATGTGTTAAAGTCAATGGGGGTCATTTACTAAGGTCCAGAATCGCATGTTTCCGTCAGGTTACCCGAATTTTACCGTTTTTGCACCGATTTTCCCTGAATTGCCCCGGGTTTTTGGCGGACGCGAACGGAATGTGGCGCATCGGTGCCGGCATGCATGTGACGGAAATCGGGGGCGTGGCCGCAAGAAAACTTGATGGATTCGGAAAAAAACGCAGTATTTTTATTTTTTTTTAAAGTGTCGCTTGACACGCGCTTACCTGCACCCGGCCCGGCTTGGTGAACTCTAGTGAACTCCGAAGGACTTCAGCGCAGCAGCGACACCTGGTGGACATCGGGCGCACTACTTTAGTGAATCACCGGAAGACCCGAATCCTCAACAGAGAATGCGCCGCTGGATCGCGACAGGATCGGGTAAGTAAATCTGCCCCAATGTCTCAGCAGGAATGTTATTTTTAGCTGGTGACCACTTCCAATCGTTTCTGCTGTGCTGAGTTTAAAAATGTATTTGTCACCATTCTGAATCATTTCAGTACTTCATAAAACTTTATTTTACATTAGCTGGCTCCATGCCCGTAGTTTGTGGTGAGTCCAGGGGGTGTAGGGGAGGGCAGCTGGTGAACATTGCATGAAGAGACTGAGACGGGACTCACCATGTGCTGCTGCCAGGGAGTCAAAGTAATGTGAATTAAAGTTTTATAAAGTACTGAAATAATTCATATTGCTTACAAAGGCATTTTTAAAATCAGTGTAGTATAAGTTATTGGAACCTGTCACCAACTAAAAAACTATTGCTTTTAAACTTTGGAGTGGACAAACCAAAGTTGAGACCATAATCGGATTGAGATGCTGTAGTAGGACCTTATAAAAGTGGTGAATTACAACAACTGTAACGATGAGCGGCCAATTCATCCAGAGAGATATAAAGGACTCATTGCTGGTGCTGCTGGTAATGGCCGACCAGGTACTAGGTTTAGGGGGAAATGACTTTTTCACTCAGGTCCCTGGAGGTTTTGGTGACTTTTCCCCTCAATAATAAAGACCTTCATTTATAATACATATATACATTGGGGGTCATTTACTAAGGGCCCGATTCGCGTTTTCCCGACGTGTTACCCGAATGTTTCCGATTTGCGCCGATTTCCCCTGAATTGCCCCCGGGATTTTGGCGCACGCGATCGGATTGTGGCGCATCGGCGCTGGCATGCACGCGACGGAAATTGGGGGGCGTGGCCTAACGAAAACCACACGGATTCGGAAAAAGCGCTGCATTTAAAAAAAAAATGTGTTGCGAAGCTTGCACTTACCTTCACTCAGCCCGGCTCGGTGTAATCCAGTGCGTTCCGGGGAACTTCATCGCAGCAGCGCCACCTGGTGGACGTCGGAGAAACTGCCTTAATGAATCCCGGCTGGACACGAATCCACCGCAGAGAACGCGCGGCTGGATCGCGAACGGACCGGGTAAGTAAATCTGCCCCATTGTGTGTGACTTGTGTTGTGTTTGTATAATATTTACTTTTGTTTGTTGATCTGAAACATTTTCCTGACAAACGCCCAAAAGATCTTCACTGGAAAAACGGAAATAAGGATAAAACGTAACTTTTATTCTGACGTCTATAAATAGAAGGGACACAACCACAATAAAAAGCCTTTGTCAGCAGCTGCAAGCACTGGCTATTAGAGGATAGTGGAGAGCAAAAGTAAGTAACTGACTTCCTTATCTCACCCCCGGGTGCCCTACAGGTGGGAATGTAACACCTCTGGCAGGTGGAGCAAAAAGTGACTAGGTAAGTAGTAGAGATCACACTACTAAGCCTCTCAACGTACACAAGTATCAATCGTGTATCAGTTCTGCATGTCCAGGAGACAAAGGTCTGAGTTCTGCCAGATACACGTTTGGTCCCGGATTAGTCTGTGTTTTGATACTTCTGCTGGTGCACACAGAGACAACCATTGTTTACTCTCACATCAGTGGCCGCTCAATACACATCAGCTGGCACAGTTTTCAGATGCAGCCAATTCCTCCTCTCACCACTAGGTGTCATGCACGCGCAGCTATGACATCGCTAACCGATGAGGCATCTGGTGGCTAGATCGTATGGCGGAGACGAGGATAGTGATTAACATCATATTCACTGGGAATATTGTGATCAGGACTAGTAATTTGTCTCATCCACTAGTCACCTACAACACTCCTCAGTCATTCACATCCAAAGACAGAGTTAAAGGAAACCTACCACCACGAATCTGTAGATCGGGTGGTAGGTGGATCAATAGGACGTGAGGATAGCCCTTTTAAGGGCTAATCCTCACCTCCCCGCAGTGTTTTGAAAAGTTCTATTATCCCTATATTCAAATTGGGGTGTGGAGTAGCCGCATCTGGGGTTACACGGCGCGGCTACTCCACGCCCCGGTAGCCTCTTTTCTCCTCCTACCGAAAATCTCCGGCGCGCAGCTCCTTGTAGCTGCGCATGCGCAGAACAGCAGGCCCGTGCCTGTGCAGCTCCGGCTTCGGAGCAGTGACCGCACAGGCGCGGGCCCGCTGTTCTGGGCATGCGCAGACGGCAGGAGTGTTGGACGAGGGCGCGCAGCTACGCGGAGCTGCGCGCCGAAGATTGTAAGTAGGAGGAGAAAAGAGGCTACCGGGGCGTGGAGTAGCCGCGCCGTGTAACCTCAGATGCGGTTACTCCACGCCCCAGTTGCCGCATAGGGAAATTTGAATATTGGGATAATAAAACTTTTCAAAACACTGCGGGGACGTCCTATTGATCCACCTTCCACCCGATCTACCTTTTATAGGTAGATTTGTGGTGGTAGGTTCCCTTTAATGTATAGGCTCCGTACGTTCAAAGAACAGGAGTTTGAATGTTGTTCGATAGTTTTGTCTTGTATTACTATGTGTTTGCTATTTTTGCCGATACACGAATCGACTTAAACGATCATATTCATAACAGTGGGTGCTCAGTGCGTGTGTAAGCCTCCACATTAGCGCGTCACAGTTTTTCAGATACACCATTATAGTATTGAGCGCATTGATTGGTTTATACATCACAATTCACGCAGCTTGTTCCATGCACATCTGATTCTCATGCACACTGTGGCTGCACATAAGGTTGTCATGAACACTGGGGGTCATTTACTAAGGGCCAAATTCGCGTTTTTGTGACGGTCAACTGAATTTTTCCGTTTTGCGCCGATTTCCCCTTAATTGCCCCGGGGTTTTGGCGCACGCGATCGGATTGTGGCGCATCGGCGCTGGCAGGCACGCGACAGAAATTGGGAGGTGTGGCCGTAAAAAAAACAGATGGATTCGGAAAACCCTCCGCATTTAAAAAAAAAAGTGTCACGGGACATGCGCTTAACTTCACCCACGATAGGACGGGGAACTTCAGTGCATTCAGATGGTCTTCAGCGCAGCAGAGCCACCTGGTGGACGTCGGAGGAACTACCTTCGTGAATCCCGGCCGGACCCGAATCCACCGCAGAGAACGCGCCGCTGGATTGCGAATGGACCGGGTAAGTAAATCTGCCCCAATGTCTCTGTATCATCTTGCTGTCTCTGTCTAGTCTCTCTACGCGTTTCCCCCTATCTTACCGCCTGCGCCCACCACAAGGACGCCAGCGTTTTTTACTGTTCATTTTTATTTTGTTACCTAGTCTTATCATAGTATACACTAGATGTCTTAAAATTCTCCTGATAAACCGAACATACAGATGGGGGAACGCGTAGAGAGTACTGCTGTAGGTGACTAGTGTGATAGTCATTCAATCATATATTGGTGGTTGACCATGACTTCGTAAAGAGTGTGACATCTACTATCTCTACTACTTACCTAGTCACTTTTTGCTCCACCTGCCAGAGGTGTTACATTCCCACCTGTAGGGCACCCGCTGGTGAGATAAGGAAGTGAGTTACCACTATCCTATAATAGCCAGTGCCTGCAGCTGCTGACAAAGGCTTTTTAATGTGTTTGTGTCCCTTCTATTTATAGACGTCAGAATAAAAGTTACGTTTTATCCTTATTTCCGTTTTTCCGGTGAAGATCTTCTCGATATAGTAACGGTAATAATCATCATTACATTCTGTGAGACAAACTTCCAAAAGATTATGAAATATGATTTCCCACCGCAGTTCATGGGGCGTCCGTCTATGACACAATATTGGGGCAACACATTGGGCACTGAAATGGTCTAGACCAGTGATGGGGAACCTTTTACAAACTGAGTGCCCAAACTGCAAATAAGACCCGCTTATTTATCACAGAAGTCCAACATAGAGATTTAATTAGTGATTTATACTCCCTGCTCTGTCACAGCTTTCATTCATATCAGCCCCTGAGGCACCAATAAAGCAGAAAATAGAAGAAATAGAGATCATTGTAGCTTCCCTCCAGGGTCCCATAAACAGGAAGAATTGTCAGGGGCGGAGCAGGAGCTACAATGATAATCCAGATCTGTCCACACCTTCCCACTCCTCCAGTAGTCCCAGGTAGAGCTGTCACTTTATAATAGCTCTGTGCACAGCAAGTCCTGGGCTGTCTGGGACTGCAGGAAGATACCTGGAGTCCTCTCTGGTGATGGCCTGAGTGCCCACAGAAAGGGCTCTGAGTGCCATCCCAGCGATCAGTGCGGTGACCTTAAGATTTGGACCAATATCTTAAAAAAACTATAGACAGTACATTGTGAAATGTGCAAGTCCTCTGCCTCACGTGTGCTTCTCTAATCACTATTCAGCCTCCGAGGCTGATCAGATAACTGGTAGATGAATGTGGCAAGTAAAGTCTGAAAAGTTCCATTGTTTTATTACTACAAATCACCAGTTGTATGGAAATTTATTATTATTGCCAGGAATGTTATCTCTTTTATCAACAAACACCATAATGAGATGGAATCTTCCATTACCCCCCCCCTCCACCACCACCACCACCATATACACACACAAGCCATCAACACTATATAAGTGACAATCCTCCTTCAATATCCTTCCATTGAAGAGTCTCAGATTTACAAGATTATCCATATGGCCAAAGCAGAAATGATACTTTTTATAACAAACATCTTCCTTATTACTTTCTTCTTCTCCTTTGGTGAGTATCTTCTAAACGTTTATTAATGTCACAATACTTTCTGCAGATTACATTACCGTTTTGTTTCTAGGATGATGTCATTCAATGATTTAGAATCTTAGATTGTGACTATTTTTGATAAAGAAGCTTAATTCTCTGGGGTTGTGTTGGTGCCCATTGCAGTCCCCTTTCTCCTGCCATTTTCATTTATACTTCACCTTTCTATGTTGGAAAATTTGTGCCCTATTTTACCTTTTTTTATAAAAAAAAAAATCCCCTCCCCTCCTCTTTCCTACACAGAAAAGTAAAATCTTATATCAGCCTATTAAACTTTCTTCTGATAGATACTGGATAAACAAAGAGATGTTTTAGTGTAGCAGGACGGGTCTGTTAGTGTCTTATCAATGTGATATGAATGGATTATAATCTGCTTATACTGCTATTTAACTGCCTTGCTCACAGGTGTAAATCATTTTTTAAAAACTTGCTATAAATGTTGTATGTGAGCACCCTGTACAGTAAGAGGGATGTGTCTTCCTGGTCAGTCATGACCCTCCTCTCGCTTCTATCGGTTGTTATGTCCAGTTGGCCAGTCTGGGAAGCTCCACCATTGCTATTTTTCTTAGCTGACCTTGCAGTCTAAGGCTACATGCACACTGCCGTGTGCCGCCGCAACGTAGCACGGCGGGCACACGGCAGCGCGGGGAGAGGAGGAGGTGAGCGCTGCACACCCCCGCCCCTCTCCATAGCGATATATGGCTGCGGCGCCGTAATACGGGAAAAGATAGGACATGTCCTATCTTTTCCCGGGCTACGGAGTGGTACGGTGCCGCACATGTGCCGCTCCCGTAGGCCGCCGCGAGCCCATAGAAGTGTATGGGGGACGTATATCGGCCGCATATACGTCCCCCATACTGTAGTGTGAATGCAGCCTAAGAAGTCCCCACCTCAATCTGATTTAGTATAAAGACTCAAAGTTCTGCCACATTGGTAGCCTTGGTTGGTGCAGAAGACATCTGTGTGCAGAAGAGACTGCCGGCTTGACTTCTTGGCCACCAGTATTGGTGGATGGGGTTCCCAAACCTACAACTCAGCTCATCTCATCATCTCTGCAGCAAAGAACAAGAACATTTTCTTTATTTTCTTTATTGTTTTATTCTTTATTAACACCATCAATCCCTGATATTTGTATCGCTAATTTCCAGTTTGCCTATAGCCACCATCTGCCTAGAATACTTATATGTATATGAAAGTGTAAATAGGATGAACTTAAAGGGGTTCTCTGGAGGTGGAAAAACATGGCTGCAGTCTTCCAAAAACAGTAGTGTGTGGTATTGCAACTAAGCTCCATTCATTTCTATACAGCTGAGCTGCAGTACTGGCAGTGACCATGGTCGGGTGTGGTGCTGTTTTTGTCTTTAGGAAGTTTCTCCAGTCCCAGAGTTGAGCTGATGACAGGAGCCCCATATACAGAGTGTTATTTATGTGTTTTGTGTATCTAGACCTCATCAGTGCAGTCACACACTGGTAACGTTACAGTACAGTATACGCACATAGAAGCTTCTGATCCTCCTGTGGATAATACACATAGACCTTATCGTGACAAAAGATTATTCATAGTATAGCAGTATTACGATTATTTATTTATTAAATATATTAAAGTAAATCAGTTCTTCTAATTATAAGGAAAAGACCCCGGAGGATGATGTTCTGGGGGTGTGCTGGTACCCATGGCGGTCTTCATCCTGCTGCAGCTTCTATTGTTTTTTCCTCTGGTAGATATTATTATAAATGTGATAAGGTCCAGACACGTCATATAAAGGGGCTTTGTAATGTATTGTTGATGACATTGCTCTATAACCTAAGTTAATTAACCCTTTACTTGTGTTTTATTCCCAGCTGCTGATCAAGAATGCTACGAATGTCATGCAAGGAACTCAGGAACCTGTAATGCAACCGTCACTAAATGTCAAGCCGGAGAGAAGTGTATAATAATCAATGAGGAATTTATATGTAGTCAGTGTCATTTTCTAACATTTATACATTTTTTTAATTGCTAATGCACTTTGGGGGAGTTTTGACCGTCTGCTGACTCCTCCTGTTACTACAGACTATTGTGGCCTTTTGTACAGTAACCACCATTGACTAACTCCTTCAGGTTCAGCACCAATTTCCGTTTTTTTGCTTTCCCATTAATTGTTACCTGCATTCTGAGAGCCCTAATTTTTTTTTACTTTTATCCATGAAAGGTTTTTTAATTTGCAAAACAAGCTAAATTTCCTAGCTCCACCTTTTTTTATTTTTGTTTACTTTGTTTTTAAGACCGTCCCTCTATGGTCCAAATATCACGGGAAAACAATGTAGTGATCCAAATATTGCTCAGACCATACATGGATATAAAATTCTCTTTACAGGCATTCCCCGGGTTACATACAAGATAGGGTCTGTAGGATTGTTCTTAAGTTGAATTTGTATGTAAGTCGGAACTGTATATTTTATCATTGTAACCCCAGCCAGAACTTTTTTGGTCTCTGTGACAATTGGATTTTAAAAATGTTGGGTTGTCATAAGAATCAGGATTAACACTAAAGCTTCATTACAGACGCCTGTGATAACTGTTACAGCTGATTATTGTAGCCTAGGACTAAAGTACAGGAAATTACCAACATCCAGAGGTCCGTTTGTAACTAGGGGTGGTATGTAAGTCGAGTGTTCTTAAGTAGGGGACCACCTGTATATATAAATTCAAAAGACGTAAGACATGGGTACTTCACCAATCTTCGGCTAAAGCCGAATTTATATACTGAAGATACATAAAGTTAATTGTTTTTTATGGTTTTGATATGACTTAATCCATTAATAAGGAAAACTTTATGGAGAAAAAACTGTTGTCAGAAATATTCTGACATTTAGGCTTTTACCTCTTCTTCATTTTAATGATTTTTTTGTTTCCTTTTTATATGTGGGATTTAAGAAGTGATTTTAATATTAAATTAACTTATGTTTTATTTAATTTTTTTTCTTTTACAATATATGTGCATATCCTGAAACCTTGGAGAAGTGATCACTCATACATTATACTATAATACTGACGTCTTTGAGAGGCTCCCAGGTCAGGATAACTCTTCACCACTTCTCCAATACAGGTTATCAGCCAGCACTGATACTGTACAATACAGCAGACACTCGCCCTGTATGCAGAAGCTATAGAGCCCCCTTCATACATCATCAATAGTAAATCAGATGCTGCAATTCCAAAGGCTTTGGATGTCCCACTGCTGGAAATTGTCTAATAGAGGACCAGAAGGAAATGATTGCTCCATTGGTATCTGTGATCTGTATAACCACCAATCATCTTTCTTTTTGCAGATGGAACCTACCGCTCTTTTTACAAGGGCTGCTCTCGTAATGTACCATGTGATTGGCAACCCTACGCCAAGGCAAACACTGGGTTCTCTTATAGGATCTACACAAAGTGTTGCAGTGAAGATCGTAACAATGGTTCATATGAGAGTAAGTACAGAAAGTGCAATGGATTTGTTAAGGTCATAATTTACTTCAGGTAACATTAATCACTGTGGATATGCGGAGAAAAAGGGAGGGGAACAGAGAGAAACAGCGATACCTAGTGCGAGATTATCCTTGGGTAGTTCCGGGGTGCTCTTGAGTAAGAGGTGCTCTTGGGTGAGATTGGGTACTCACCTTTACTGGTTGTGCTAGAGACAGTCACAATGCTGGATCAGGCATATGTGATGAGTAACCGCTGCCGGGTCCCCACCCTCGCCCTTAGGTTGAGTAACAAGGGCGTATAGCAAATGGGCTGGAGGGTAGGTCACTGGTTGTACCTCCCTATGTGTAAAAAATGAGACGTCTGGATGGCGCTGGTCCTCAGGGGTAAAAGGTTTCCTTTTATTCAGAGATTTTTTGGACAACGCGTTTCGCACTACAAAGAGTGCTTCCTCAAGTCTAGTGCACCACTCCAGCACAACAAGCCTAGACTTGAGGAAGCACTCTTTGTAGTGCGAAACGCGTTGTCCAAAAAATCTCTGAATAAAAGGAAACCTTTTACCCCTGAGGACCAGCGCCATCCAGACGTCTCTTTTTTTACACATAGGGAGGTACCAGTGACCTACCCTCCAGCTCAAGTAACATTAAAAGGCCCACTAAGTATCTATATCTTGTTATACCCCTGCCCGACCCTCGGGGGAATCTCAGTAAAGCTCTTTAGGGATGACTACATTTCTAGTCTGATGCTCAGTATCCACCTATTAGCAGGACCATTATATTGTAACATAGGTTTCTTTACAAAATATTCTTTAGTGCCGGAACCTCAGGAGCCCAGTGGGGTTAGATGTCCCGGCTGTTTTACACAAGACACTTTAGAAGGATGTAAAAGTGATGGAGACATGGAGTGCCGGGGGACGGATGACAAATGCCACACAAGTTACTCAACAGTCCTGAAGCCAGGTAACTCTTATGGAAATTCCCTCAAAAAACTAATATTGTAAAATATTTTGAGCTTGAATATAGATTTATATTTATTATAGATATAGAAGTTATATATAAGGAAGTTCAGAGATTCATCTACTACAGATGAGTCCACAAGAAGCTCAATGAAGTGTCAGGTAAATAAAAGCTTGAAGAAGGGAGGGGAGAAGAGTCGCGGCAGCTAAGTATCCACCCCGAGGACAGGAGAATGACGTTTAGAGCTTACACAGGGCGAAACTGCTCGGATGTGTAGATTGTATCTCATATAATAGAGAGAAACAGTGTAATTTATTATAAGAACCCAAAAAAAGGACCATTGGTGTACAGTGCGCAAGGTTGAGTCTCTTAGTTGTGTCTTCAGTGCCCACCAATGACTGGGCTGCAATGCTGCATATTCTGAACCTATTATTATTAGAGACTACGACACTCACTGATCCTCTATGAGGCATTTATTTTGGCACCAAAAGAGGCTCCTATTAGATGAGAACTGACCAGAAGCAGCAAATACATCTAATTATTCCAACTCCTAATGGTTAATGATAATTTACCTGATTGTTATCTGACAGATGACACGATAATCAGCTTCTCCTTCCAAGGCTGTATATCTCCAAAATTCTGCGAAACAGATCTGGGCCATCTGATTGGACTCCAAGTCCTAAACTCTACAGTTTTTACCTGCACAGATCCTGCCAAACCTGTGGGTGAAGAAGACAAGAACAATGAAGGAGTTATCTAACCTTAAAGGGCTTTTCCTCTGATGAAGACAAGTTTCTTATATTTACTCAGGATAATGAAATAAGAAATTCTCTAATTCACTGTTATTAATAAAAATACATTTCACGAATATAAAAAGTCCATCCTGTCTCTTTCAGTCCTGGTTTATACAATTTCATTTGCTCCTGGATTCCGACCCCGGATCTTTTTACTTTAGGGTTGGCAGCCATCTTGTTTTTCTGTCTGTCGCTGCAGATATTCTCTGCTTCCTGCCACTGACCCCTCCCCCTAATTCCTCACACTCACTGACTTCCTGTCTGCAAACAGCACATGGTATTGTGAGGAGAACTACAGGCTACAAGGGGAGGCGCGGGGAGAAACAGATCTAACAGTGTGTTGTGAAAGAGAAGAGATGTAGTAGAGCTGACTGTGTGTAATATGCATCTCATGGATCTCATCATCCCTGATCTGTCTCACCTCTCTTTCTATGTGTCAGATACTAGTACAATATTCAAAGACTAAATGAAAGTGTATATAACCCTGTACCCTGATAATCTTAGCACATTGTCAGCACACAGAACTAGGTGGACTATAATGTATCTGCTTAGAGAGTCCTTGCTCACACTCTGGAATTTTACACCGACCATAGGTGCTAAATTACCAATAACACTGAGTTACATTGTAAAGTAAGGGGTTAAAAATGATCTTTACTGTACAAACATCACTAGGGGATTGAGATTTGAGATTTAGTTGGCAAACGACTTTAAATTGAAGTTGGGATTTACAGGATCCTTGATGTGTATTGGTGTTATATTCCACGTTGTAGCTTCATTTAGCAAAACAAAAGTGTTTAATTTTGTGCTCATAAATTTTATATAATAAGGAGAGCTTAAGAGATAACCACAGAATATATATATATTGTGGGAGATTTGGCCCAGTAGAGTCCGTGGTAGCGGAGATTTATGATGCAGTTCAAGACACCAAAGTACAGTCCAAACACGTCTCGTCTGCATTTATTCATGTAGCGGGTACAAAATAAAACAGCCTTCACATACATGAAAACACAATCCTACCCGTCTGGGCGCTCGCTATACATAGTGTTCCCCTAACTCACCACTAACATATAAAGTCACCTGCAAGGACATGGCTATCCCAGGCACAGGAGTCAGGGCTGTGTGCGCTCTCCAGCCTCCTTTCAGAGACAACTCTCTAAGCTCTGCTGAGCAGCTTTATCCCCCCTGATTAGGCTGCTCCCACCACCTGTGTCCAAGGTGCGGAGCAACACAAAACCTGTCCTGATCTAAGAGGGAGGTTAAATGGACCCCCCACTACCAGCCTGCGAATCCATTCCATATAAATCCAGCCCAGAACAGTTTTAAACAACTGTTCCAACAAATAACTTGTTTGAGCCATAATTCCAGGATTTCCAATGTTTGCAGCTGGACAAACACCAGGGGAAAGATATTGCCCATCCACAGTTAAGCCTTTCAGTGTCATACATACCCTCCCCCTCTGTTTGACCCTGTGGGGGCCAACACCTTCAGCCATCAGACAGTGGGTACATGACAGGGTATCGCCATTCCCATGTAGCTTTCCAGCTCGGTGTTCTACCGTGAACTTGACATTTTATAACATTAGGAACCACCTTGTGACCCTGGTGTTCCCCTCTTTATCCAGGGACCCGGATATGGGGTTCGGTTATGATGTCATACAACCCGGTAGGTTGGAGAACACATTGCCGTTCTGGAGAACAAGCTCCTTCACTTCCTGAATCTGGGCCCTAGAGAGGGTCTCCGAAAACCATACTTCAGGCACCTTGGCATCGGGTACACCACCTCCTGTGTCACGTTTTTGAGGTCAGACGCTTTTTGTACTCCCACGGCTGTCAGGGATTCTCTTTCCCTCCATGACTTTAGGAGGTTCACATGGCATATCTGTTCTGGTTTCATCCTCCCCAGCTGATATACCTTGTAGTTAACCTCCTGCACTTTCTCCATGACCTCATATGGACCATACCACTTTGCCAAGAGCTTACTCTCAACGGTTGTCACAAGAACTAACACTCTGTCACCTGGGTTAAAGTTCCTGAGTCTGGCTGATCTATTGTAGACCCTACACTGGGCCTCTTGTGCCCTTGTCATGTGCTCATTTACAAGGGGTATCACCGCCGATATGCGGTCCTGCATAAGGGAGACATGTTCGATCACACTACGGTGGGGGGGGGGGGGGGTCCTTTCTTTCCAAAATGAAAGAATATAATAGGCTGGCCAAAATCACCAGAACATCACAAGGCATTGTAGGTGATATTATTATTATTTTTATAGGCGATAGCCTGAGAGCCATCAATTTGCTTTATACCGAGAGCCATCAATTTCTCCAATAAATGGACTCACAGAGCAGCCAAACCAACCTAATAACCCCTGCTTCCATCTCCAAGGAAATCCCCCTCCCCAAGCCATATACCCCTATTTCCTGTGTTACGTCTGTGTTCCTGACTATGTCTATGATGTTTCTTTTGTGCTCTGGAGCCACGTATATAACAGTTTCCTCAAGGATCAATAAAGCTTTATTGTGTTATATTCATGACCCCCAACCTCTGACCTGGAGGCTACAAGAAGAGAAGAGCCTGAGCTCTCACACCTCACAGGTTTTTAGTCCGTCTATTGCCATCCTGTCGTAACTACGATTTCTGTGTACTTTATATATCTTTCTATTGTTTTACAGTTTTTGTTTTAATATCTTTCGATGATCACTGCCCAGTGTGTATAAACGCTGTGAGTTTTCTGTTTCCTGCATAACATCATGTCTGACGAGAACCAGTATTCTCTGAAGCTCACCATCACGTATACTCGATTATTATCAAATATAAACTCAAACTCAGTTCATAACTAAACATGGACTCAAACATTGCAGATTCAGGTCTCCAGACCCTCTCCAGCCCGAACAACCCGAATGTGGTGCAGGAACTTCTTAAATACGTGTGCAAGGAGATTGCGCTAAAAGGAAGGTGTAAAGTTTAACAGAAAATGACACGGGCAATGCTCTACATGAATTAACATCACCAAGGTATAGATAAGAGAACAAACTGCGCAAAAGGCAGGAACTAAATTCTCAAGAAGTATATTTCTTAGAAATCATCGTACAATAATCACCTTCTAGACACTCTACTATTTCACGCGTGCAGGTATCTGAGCTCCTCCCATGACATTTAGAGCATTTGACATCATCAACTGGCATTAAAAAATTGTATATTTCTTGCAATATGTCCATAATAATATCAGAGGAATATCTGCTATATAATAGCAGAGGAAGAAGAAACAATCAGAAATTCAAACTTGAACAAAAAATTATTTGATAAAACTGCTGGAATAATTTTCCTTAACAAAAGTCATAAATCCTCATCCGGCCATGGGTACCAACACAAACACCGGAGGAAAACATTTTTACACCATTACAATTAATGATCTAACATGCTCGGGGAAAGAAAATCTCGAAAATCTGAATAAAGGTCTAGGACTATGGTTGGTGCCCATGGCAGGACCAGAATTTTTAGTTTTCTGCATTAAGATTTTTGAGCATTGTATAATAAAATCCAGCAATGTTTATTAAGTTATTAGCTGTTCTGTGAAATTTGAATTAAATAAGATTTTCAAAAATACAATAGATAGTAAAAAGGAAAGTAGGAAGATGCTTATTATGAGAGGTTTCATTTCTGCTGCCAGAGATTTATTGATGGAGCTCCAATTTATAGTACTGTTGTATGGTTGGAGGCACCTTGACTCCTTGGACCTTCTGTACCTTACTGACTTCACCTGAGCGTATTCACTAAGGGTATTCAGTTTCAAGAACACAATGGGGCTCATTTACTCAGCCGGTCCAGTCACGATCCCGTGACGCGTTCTCCGATGAGGATTCGGGTTCTGCCGGGATTCACTAAGGTTGTGCGTCCAATATCCAGTAGGTGTTGCTGCTGCGCCGAGGTCCGCCGGAGTTCACCTGCTTCTTCCCGGTGCATGTAAAAGATTGCGACACTTAAAATTTTTTTAATTCCGCCTTTTTTTCGGAATCCATCGGGTTATCCGATGGCCACGCCTCCCCCATTTCTGTTACGTGAAAGCCAGCGCCGAAATCCGATCGTGTGCGCCAAAATCCGATCGCATGCGCCAAAATCCTGGGAATTTGGTGCAAAACGGAAAAATTCTGGAAACCCGCCGAAAGTGCGGCAACGGAGCCCTTATGATTTGGTTTTATCACTTTTGAGATTTGTTTTGCCGCACAATTATTTTTTGTTTGATGGAACCTATTATGTATCAGCGGCACAGCGATGGGCACATCCTGTGTCCCCCGAATTATGCTAATCTTTTCTTAAGGTGCTGGGAAGCACAACATGTATTCACTGACGTTAACGACCACCAGGCACATCTCCTTCTACAACGACAATGTGTTGATCTTCTGGGAGGGGAGTGCTGAATTATTTGAGGACTTTGTAGCCCATCTGAATTGCAATCAGGTGGGTATGAGATTTACACATGAGATTCACCCCCAAAGTTTGAATTTCTTAGACCTTACCATTTCATTGGACCCGTTTGAACACACAAATTTATAGAAAGCCCACAGCGACTAACAGCCTGCTTCATTGGAAAATTTGGCATCCCGTACCCCATTGGCCAATACCTCGGGGCCAGACGAATCTGTTCTGCTGAAGAATCCTTTCAAAAGGTGCAACAATCTGTATGTGAAATTTCAGAATCGCGGTTACCCCAAGAAGCCCTTACAAAAAGCTTACCATAGAGCCATACATACCCCATGGTAGAGCCTATTGGGGGATAGCCTTTTGAAGAGACCAGCTAACAAAATAATTCGCAGTATTGGCACGTATGATGGATATGCCTCTGAAGTCACACGTATATTTCAAAAGCATTGGCAAACACTCAAATCCGATCCGGAACTTAGTCAAGTCCTTTCAACTAGACCCAGCGTCACTTATAGACGGAGTAAGAACTTTCGGGATAACCTAGTAAAGAGTTTTCTCCCTCCTGATGACACCTCCAAACTGGTTAAGATCGGACATTAGGGGCTCATATCCCTGTGGAAATTGTAAGTTTTGTCCCCAGGTATCCATCATTAGAACCTTTGTGAACCCAGTGGATGACCAGGAGAACACGATTAAACAGTTCAGCACAAATATTTCACAATACCTGCATTCCATCAGGAACAATACAGATGCCCCCATAGCCAGACATTCGCCGGAATTTCAAGGGGACTTGAATCTTATCAGATTCTGGGGTCTTTGAAAAATAAAAATGGGATCAAGGGGAGAAGATTTTGATCAAAAACTGCTTCGAGTTGAAGCAAAGTGGATCTACCAACTGGATTGACTGAGCCCTAAAGGACTCAATGAAGGGTTTTCCTTCTTTGCATTCCTTTCATTGCATAGTATGTGTTGGTTTTCATGATAATAAATAAGGATCACTCAGAGACAGGAGCTTAAAGGGCACCTACCACCACAAATCTACCTATAAAGGTAGATCGGGTGGTAGGTGGATCAATAGGACGTGAGGATAGCCCTTTTAAGGGCTAATCCTCACGTCCCCGCAATGATTTGAAAACTTTTATTGCCCCGATATTAAAATTTTCTTATGCGGCTACTGGGGCGTGGAGTAGCCGCATCTGAGGTTACACGAGGAGGCTACTCCACGCCCCGGTAGCCTCTTTTCTCCTCCTACCAAAAATCTTCGGCGCGCAGCTACGAGGAGCTGCGCGCTCTCGCCCGGCACATCTGCTGTCTGCGCATGCGCAGATGTGCCGGACGAGGGCGCGCAGCTCCTCGTAGCTGCGCGCCGAAGATTTTTGGTAGGAGGAGAAAAGAGGCTACCGGGGCGTGGAGTAGCCGCCTCGTGTAACGTCAGATGCGGCTACTCCACGCCCCAGTAGCCGCATAAGAAAATTTTAATATTGGGGCAATAAAAGTTTTCAAATCATTGCGGGGACGTGAGGATTAGCCCTTAAAAGGGCTATCCTCACGTCCTATTGATCCACCTACCACCCAATCTACCTTTATAGGTAGTTTCGTGGTGGTAGGTTCCCTTTAAAGGATTTTATTTGGGTACTATCACAGTAGAAACTTTCCAAATCAAGCATCAAAGGTAATGACAGTGTATATGCAATGGACAAGCGTAAAAACAAAAAGTGGGAGTAAAATAGATATAGATCTGTCACACGTATGTGCAGGTGTCATTATAACTGTTATACACTATCAATCATATGTACTCAATAAGTGAAGCAGGAATAACATGCTGATGCTCTGACTAACTGATAAATAACCAGTATTCCCTAATAATAAGTATAAATCATCTGATTGGCCTCGTCACATATTGACCTAGTAGGTATGGTATCAGAGCTATAATACTTACCTTCCGCTGCTTGCCAACCACGAATATCACATCTATTAAAATACATCATGGCGCATGCAGGGGTGGATACCAAAAGTGCACGCGTCGGCAAGTGTTTATGCTTCCAGGAACAATAGTAACAGTCCGCGCAGGCACAAAGTTAATATTGTTGATAGTGGTGTATTATCACCACTGGGATAAGCCAACCATCGCGATGGCATATGGACCAATGGCGTCCCAGCTACGCCGATGTCACAACACTTTGGGGCTCATTTACTTACTCAGTCCTGTCAAGATCCAATGGCGTGTTCTCCGACGAGGATTTGGATCTTCTGGCAATTCAGCAAGCTCGTGTCTAACTTCCTGCAGGTGTCATTGCTGGATTTTGTGACACACTTCGTTTTTTGAACTCCACATTTTTTCCGAATCCATCAGGTTTTATGCCGAAATCGGATCGCGTGCGCCAAAATTCCGGTGGAATTCTACGCAAAATGGAAAAAGTGCAGCCGTGGTGCCCTTAGTAAATGATCCCCTTTGTGTCACATCAATAGCGAGTCCCTGATTGATGCGGCAGAACGGGATTCGCTAAGTGTCGGAGGATTATGCCGATAGCGAATCAGGTAAGACCTATGGCGCTGATCAGTAAACTGACCAATTGGAGCTAATATAAATATGTCACTTCCTGATGACCTGGAAGAATTTCCCCTACCATCCAGTGAAAGCCTGACCAATAAGACCCAGCAGTAACATTAATATGTCACCTCCTGATGACCTGGAAGGGTTTCACTCATCATTCATTGGAAGCCATTGGTGGATACATCTGTCAGTGATGTGTTTCTAGGTAACTATAATAAACTTTCATACTGATTGGCCAAAATGACATTTTGATCCCACCCAGAAATTATTTACACCCTCCTTAGCTCCTCCCATGAATCAGTAGCCCCGATCCCCTGATGACGCTGGAGCTATAGCGAAACATGTCAGGGCGGCTCGTGAATGTATTTTACGGTGTCTTGTTTGAGGCTGCTTAATAGTGTCAATCGGGGCAGAGATCCACTAATCGAATACACTGGTTTGAGGGGAATTATTCCCCCTAAAGGGATTTGTTATGTGTAGCAGCCCCAGCAAGAATTTTTAACATTCTATATTGAGTGAATTACAGCAATGTATGTTTTATTCGGTGAACATTAATAAAAGTTACGTTTTAGGCCTGACCGATAAGACTTTCTCTGTCTTAGGACAGTTTGTAAATTAGTTCAAGAAAATCTACCATCAAAATAAACCCGGGGGCAGTTACTCATTGTCCCAGGCAACGGGGATAATCTTCTTATATTTGTTATTGTAGAAAGCCGATTGCCTTCCAAACATGTTGGAGGCCCCCATGACTCCTTGGACCTTCTGTACCTTGGTGACTTCACCTGAGTGAGACCTCGCTACAGCCGCCCAGTGCTGCCACCGCATATTGTTGCTGTGTATAGGTTTCTTCTAACGACAATTGGCCACCAAATCAGGGATATCTGCTGTGCAATTTTCTCCCAGTGTGATTGGCACAACCCAACTATACCAGACACCAACGCAGGACCGGTAGCACTTCTGGTCGCATATAGGGGCTCATTTCTTATGGGCTTCGCGGCCGCACTTTCGTCGGGTTTCTCGACTTTTTCCGTTTTGCGCTGAATTCCTCCGGAATTTTGGCGCACGTGATCAGATTGTGGTGCATCGGCGCCGGTTTTCATGTGACAGAAATCTGGGGGGGCCGTAGGCAACGTAAAACCCGACGTATTCGGAAAAAACACGGAATTTTAAAAACTAAGTGTGTCACAAAATCAAGCACTCACATGCACCGAGAAGAACCAGGTGAACTTCGTGGGACCTCGCCGCAGCAGCGACACCTGGTGGACATCGGGCGCACAACCTTCGTCGCCGGAAGACCCGAATCCTCGTCGAAGAACGCGCTGCTGGATCGTGACAGGAACGGGTAAGTAAATGACCCCCCTAGTTTTAGATTTGCTACATTATCCTACTTTGTTATTGGGCTATTTCGGTTATAGGTAGATATGAGCTACAAGAACGTTCTCAGTAAATTTCCATAACACAATCCTTTGTGATTTACCCGTTTTGTCTCCGTGGTATATACATACACTGCTATATACATTCATTGGTATATACATGTACTGGTATATACATACTTACGCGTCTGATCATGTACATAGTGAAACATCCAAAAAGATGATTTGTTAGACCTATTTACAGCCCACTCCCTAATACGGGGTATTTATAACTTTAATTGCTGGAATTGGAGATGCCATGTGCCTTCAGGGCTCGTGTGCCGGAATAATTGGCTTCCTGGCAAATCCACATCAGCCTCATAGTTATGTGCTGAGTCTTGGAGAGAAGAGACAGAAAATATGCTGCTCAGACCTGTTTGTACTTTCATTCCTAGAATGAAAGTCCTAGAACTTTATATTAGTCCTAATGTGCCTTATTTGGACACCCCAACCATTGTTGGACACGCCCACAAATATTGTGCAAATCAGAGATCCATGAATTTTATGAGCGCATCGTATATAAAGCTCCATATACAGGATACCATCTCTGTATATCACCTCGAGGAGTGACCAACATGGCCAACCTTCCATTCCTCGTCTGTGTATTAGCAGTTCTAATTCACCAAGGTAAGTTCTAGAATAATCTATTTTTTAGAGGATTTGTCCAGGATCGGGTTTTTGAATATGGGTCCAGGGGGGAGTAAAGACAACAAAAATGAGCTCTTTCCACCTCTCTCATTGGCTCCGGTTCAGTTATTCCTATATTTAGTTACTTAAAGGGGTATTCTCGTGTGGGCATTCACATTCAGTTTCACTAATCTACCATTTATAAACATTTCTTCAATTGGATCTTATTAAAAAAAATGTTCCTGTGTGAAGATAATTTCTCATAAAGGTAGCCATTCTGTTACTTAGAAACCAGATAGCTTCCTCGGTTACGACCACGTCATACTCTGGCAGCAGTGGCCAGACATGCGCTATAGAGTCCTGTCTGACCTCCTTGATTCAGCGATCATTACCACAGGACGTCTGTGCGACATGTAGTAACTCCCGGACACTTCATATACAAACACCTTTTGTTTCTTTGTGCAATCCCTCCAGCAGAGGTGGCCGTATCCGAGGAAGCTATCTTGTTTCTAAGGGACCATATGACTACATTTATGAGAAATTATCTTCACACAGGAACATTTTTTTTAATAACATCCAATTGAAGAAATGTTTATATATGGCAGATTTATCAAACTGATTGTGAATGTCCAGATGAGAATACCCCTTTAAGTTTTATAGCTATTTATCTTTTTATATATTTAAGTGTTTCAACCAAATTTAGATATTTATTAAAGTTTGTAACTCTTTGTTTTGAATGTTTTTCAGTTTTAGAGCTTATTTTTTTGTTATATCTATAAATATCTAAGTGTAAAAACACTTTTTATGTATTTATGTTATATACTCAAGTATAAGCCAATTCATATTATCAAAAAAAACTGGGAAAAGATATCGGGGCTTATTTACTAAGGGATTTGCACAGCTTTGGCAGGTATTTAACAGGGGTTTTCACTGGGATTGTGTCACATATGATCAGATTTTCCGCAGCTGCGCTAGTTTTCGTGCGACAGAAATCAGGGGGACGTGCAGGATGATCCGACTGATTCGGACTGAGCGCAGGATTAAACTTTCAAATTGTGTCGCAAGACAATGCATTTACATGCACCCGGGAGAAGGTGAACTCCGGGGACCTGAGTGGGGAAGCGACACATGCAGGATATAGGGCGCATGATCTTAGCAAACGCGGCACAAGGCATTATGGTCCGGGTAAGTAATTGTGACCCATTGACTAGGATGGGAGATGCAGTGGTCACAGCTTCCCAAGTAATGAAATGCCCAGCATGCTCCACTAAATGGCTCCAGTAATGGCCAGCACTCTTCCCACCAAAGTCATGCCCAGCAGCCTCCCTCACTAAAGTAATGGCCATCAGCCTCTCCCACAAAAGTAATGCCTATCAGCCTCTCCCACTAAAGTAATGGCCATCAGCCTCTCCCACTAAAGTAATGCCCAGCAGCCTCCCCCACTAAAGTAATGGCCAGCACCCTCCCCCGCTAAAGTAATGGAAAGCACCCTCACCCACTAAAGTAATGCCCATCAGCCTCCCCCACTAAACTAATGGGTAGCACCCTCCCCAGCTAAAGTAGTGGCCAGCACCCTCCCCCACTAAAGTGATGCCCATCAGCCTCCCCCACTAAAGTGATGCCCATCAGCCTCCCCCACTAAAGTGATGCCCAGCAGCCTCCCCCACTAAAGTGATGCCCATCAGCCTCCCCCACTAAAGTGATGCCCAGCAGCCTCCCCCACTAAAGTAATGGCCATCAGCCTCCCCCACTAAAGTAATAGCCATCAGCCTCCCCCACTAAAGTAATAGCCAGCAGCCTCTCCCACTAAAGTAATAGCCAGCAGCCTCTCCCACTAAAGTAATGGCCACCAGCCTCCCCCACTAAAGTGATGCCCAGCACCCTCCCCTGCTAAAGTAATGGCTAGCACCCTCCCCCACTAAAGTAATGGCCAGCACACTCCCCCATTAAAGTAATGGCCAGCAGCCTCCCCCACTAATAAATTCCCAGCAGCCTCCCCCACTAATAAATTCCCAGCAGCCTCAACTTGCTTTACCCTATAGCATTGTCTTTATACAATGTATGTGTTTAAACCCACACAAAAGAACTAGATTTACACACCAATGTTATCAAAAATAAAACATACGCATTTTATTATTTCCCTTTATTTATTTAAAAAAGTAAAGGGAACAGACATTCTAAAAACAAATCGGAGAGACGCACAACATCAGGATGACTATGGACAAAAATACAATAACACAATACACATCACTTATTGTAACAACAATGTATATACAAGATTATCCTTCCCAACCATACGGGGTGGTATTCTTCATTCTAATATGCAGATTGGAGAAGGTTATCGAACTACCAGTCCGACAGGTTGATCCATTCTAATATAGAGGCTAAAATAGATGTAATTGACATAATTAATGATAGTTATGGTACAGTGAGTACAGAAAGTATTGATTTGATTGATTGGACTTGTTTAGGAAAGGCATACACCTTCCCATGTAAGACTTTACAGCTCACAGTGCCTTTCAGAGCACATGAGAACTGCCCAAGGAGCTCAGAGACAGATTTGTGGCAAGGCACAGATCTGGCCATGGTTACAAAAGAATTTCTGCAGCGCTCAGGGTTCCAAAGAGCACAGTGGCCTCCATAATCCTTAGTATCATGATAAAAAAGGTTCTAAAAAGACATTAGTCCATCAAATCCAACTTATACATTATAGTGTATTCATCTAAAAGAAGGTGAAAAAAAACTCTGATTGGGCCAATTGGAATTGTTCATCTCTGGCTACATACACTCCCAGCAGTGACACATAAGGGCACATTTACTATTGACCTTGGGACAC
The DNA here is from genome assembly GCF_040894005.1 of Engystomops pustulosus. Classification (NCBI taxonomy): domain Eukaryota; kingdom Metazoa; phylum Chordata; class Amphibia; order Anura; family Leptodactylidae; genus Engystomops; species Engystomops pustulosus. Next base: position 6,858,244 of record NC_092416.1, on the reverse strand, counting down.
TTTTCTGTCGAACTTTCCCAACTGCTTGCACAGATATTTAAGAAATGTTCAAGCCACATATGTGTCGCCCCCAGCACTTTTGAGGTGCGGCTGCACTATTCTTCATGCCCCCTTTCTGCATTGTAGGGGGCGTTCTGCTGCTCATTTGGATCGTGCAATACATATATCATGCAAAGTTTGAAAGAATGGAGTCACATGACCCACGTGAAAAAAAAAAAGAATAGGTACACTCTGCCGGAGCAATGCAGGGGGCCCCAACTTCATGAAGAACATGCACAGGAAATCCTGAGTCTGGCGCCCCCTGCACACTACACAGGACACTCCACATAGTACAAACTGTACATAGCACACACTGCACATAGTACATACTGCACATAGTACACACTGCACATAGTACATAGGACACTGCACATAGTACATACTGCACATAGTACACACTGCACATAGTACATACTGCACATAGTACACACTGCACATAGTACATAGGACACTGCACATAGTACATACTGCACATAGTACACACTGCACATAGTACATACTGCACATAGTACACACTGCACATAGTACATAGGACACTGCACATAGTATACACTGCACATAGTACACACTGCACATAGTACATACTGCACATAGTACACACTGCACATAGTACACACTGAACATAGTACACACTGCACATAGTACATAGGACACTGCACATAGTACATACTGCACATAGTACACACTGCACATAGTACATACTGTACATAATACACACTGCACATAGTACACAGGATACTGCACATAGTACACACTGCACATAGTACACACTGTACATAATACACACTGCACATAGTACATACTGCACATAGTACACACTGCACATAGTACATACTGCACATAGTACACACTGCACATAGTACATAGGACACTGCACATAGTACACACTGCACATAGTGCATAGGACACTGCACATAGTACACACTGCACATAGTACACCCTGCACATAGTACACACTGCACATAATACACTATGCACATAGTACACACTGCACATAGTACACAGGACACTGCACACAGTACACCCTGCACATAGTACACACTGCACATAGTACATAGGACACTGCACATAGTACACACTGCACATAGTACACCCTGCACATAGTACACACTGCACATAGTACACCCTGCACATAGTACACCCTGCACATAGTACACACTGCACATAATACACTATGCACATAGTACACACTGCACATAGTACACAGGACACTGCACATAGTACACCCTGCACATAGTACACACTGCACATAGTACATAGGACACTGCACATAGTACACACTGCACATAGTACACCCTGCACATAGTACACACTGCACATAGTACACCCTGCACATAGTACACCCTGCACATAGTACACACTGCACATAGTACACCCTGCACATAGTACACACTGCATATAGTACATATTGCACATAGTACACATTGCACATAGTACACAGGACACTGCACATAGTACACAGGACACTGCACATAGTACACCCCCAGCACATAGTACACAGGACACTGCACATAGTACACCCCCGGCACATAGTACACAGGACACTGCACATAGTACACACTACACATAGTACACACTGCACATAGTACACAGGACACTGCACATAGTACACACTGCACATAGTACACACTGCACATAGTACACAGGACACTGCACATAGTACATAGGACACTGCACATAGTACACACTGCACATAGTACACCCTGCACATAGTACACCCTGCACATAGTACACCCTGCACATAGTACACACTGCACATAGTACACCCTGCACATAGTACACCCTGCACATAGTACACACTGCATATAGTACATACTGCACATAGTACACATTGCACATAGTACACAGGACACTGCACATAGTACACAGGACACTGCACATAGTACACCCCCGGCACATAGTACACAGGACACTGCACATAGTACACCCCCGGCACATAGTACACAGGACACTGCACGTAGTACACCCCCGGCACATACTGCACAAAGTACACACTGCACATGGTACACACTACACTACATTGGTCCCTAAGGTTTTGAGTGTTACAGTAATTTTTTTATATGTATTATTTTAAGATTTAAGGCTATTTTTGACATATCTATTTAGTTGTCTCTTGTTTACACAGACGGAAAACTCTAAAAGTCATCAATGGGAAGACATCAAACTTTTTATTTATATTTTATTAAGTGATCCTACTCCCATTGAGGAATAGGAGGATATTTTCCATTGGGGAAATCAACTAAAATACATTTAGCTCTCGAATGACACAATCACAATTAGAGATGAGCAAAGCAAGTGACCAAGTGTCAGTCAATCAAATAGTCACAAAAAGTTCTAAATGTAATGAATATGAATGAAGGGGAAACTCTCAGGGCCGGGAGTTGGACCCAGGGGCGTAACTTGAGGGGGTGCAGAGGTTGCGATTCCACCCGGGCCCAAGAGGTTTAGGGGGCCCTTATGATGTCACTTTCCCATATGAGAAGACTATTACTATAAACCCTACATTATAGTCGGGCCCTGGCTCAGACTCTGCACTGGAGCCCATCAGCTTCTAGTTACGCCACTGGTTGGACCTACCATGTATTTCTGACATTTCTGTGGGTAAATGACGATATGACTTAAAAGAAGACCTTCCGCGACCTTCCTGAAATAAATCCAACTTTTTACATCCTTTATTACAGCCTAATTCCACTGATTCTGTTGAAAATTTCTCTCTTGCTTCTTTCACCATTTCTGAGTTATTACTGTAACTGTAGATCTCTAGAGTCAGAGGGGTGGAGTCAGAATATCTTCTATAGCCAAGGACCACCCATTTGCGGGCAGACAATCTGCTTGTTATTATTTTTCCTGCTAAATCTGTGGTCTTGGGTTGTACCCGACAGGATGGCTTCGCCCCTCAAAATAATATTTGGAAATGGTGAGTGCTAGATAGAAAATAACTGCTGTGTCAAAATCAGGACAGTGGCAGCTATTAAAGGAAACAAAGAGTTGGGTATTGGAGGAGGAGGTGCCAGGTCATCTTTGCAGGACATCTACCAACTGTTAACTTTTCCTAAATAGGCATCTCATTCTGTCTATGGAATGGGCGGGGACAGTGTTTTACATGTAATTCGGCAATTTTATTGCCAAAATAATAACTTTGTAAAAGAGCTGGAAGTGCTCTCGGATTCCCTGGACTTTAAAAAATTCACACACCCCCCCCAATGCAAGCCTCCTCCTGCGGTCGGTTGGGTACAGCCTTGCTCTTTCCACGCCCCGGCCCTCTGACATCACCGGCTGGATCGTAACTCCTCAGCTGGTGGCAGGAGGTGGCTTGCAGTGGGGGGCGGGCATAAATTAAAGCCCGGGAAAGCCAAGAGGCGGTCGGGCGATGTCAGCCTGAGCGTCTCCGCCACTCTTACAAAGTAAACAACCAATCCTAAGAAAGGTCATTAATATTTAAAGGCCACCATTACCCAAAAAACTTGTTAAACAGGGAACACTTTGGACTGTGGCATAAACCCAAAGAGAATGGCTGCCTTCTAATATGGCTTACCGACACAATTTACCAGCAAGAAGGGGAATTAAACATCGCCATGACTCTCCACTCCCATTGACTTTATTGGAGAGCCTGGCACATGTGCGGTCAGTGCTGATCATCTCAGTGGGCTCAGGAGGATGGGGCTCAGGAGGATGGGGCTCAGGGGGATGGGGCTCAGGAGGATGGGGCTTAGGAGGATGGGGCTCAGGAGGATGGGGCTCAGGAGACTTCATGATGGGTGTATTTGGTATTAAAGTTTTTAAAAATTTGAATAATAGCATGAATAACTAGTATAATTTACTACTCCCTACAGGTCACTGTTTGAGTTGCACCTCATGTGCTAATAACACCGGGTTTACATGTACAGGACCCCAGCAGACATGTTTAACTGAAGATGTCTGCATTTCCGTCATGAATTACTCTCCTGGTAAGTGCACTGAATAGGATGTCCTTTCTGTGGATTTTCTCCATCCTAATCCAATGTGACCTAATCCAAAGTGTTCAATTAGAGTGAAATATATGCACAAAATCTTTTTGACAAAATTGTGCCTCTCATTCCCCTTTTCTGAAAAGTGGGCATGTTGGAGAATTGTGTAACACAAGGTTGGAGATTAGGAGCATCATGGGAGGTTGGTGTACAGGACTAAAGGGGTCAGAATAGATGTGGGCTGGACAGGTGTAATGGCTCGCTGGTTGGGTCATTACTAAAAGTTAGCTCCAGAGAGCCTCCTTGTTTAGCTGGTGGAGTTAATACACTTCCATTATAAATCCTATTCTGCTATTGCTGCCACAAACTGCCAGAATGTAGTGATAACACCTGAAGGGTTAACATATAACTCCTCTTTATGTTCATTGCTGTGGCGCAATGGGCTTGATGCAGCCAATTTGGCAACAAACACTATAAAAAAATGTACAAGCAGTTTGCACTAAAAAGAATGTGCAACATCAGGCAATAATCTATTGCAGGGGCTTTAATAAATGTGTTTGATCTTCACTCTGTTTTCTTTTCATTAAGTAAGAATTGGTAAAAAAAAAAAGTAGTAAAAAAGAAATAAATAAAAAAATAAAAATATTAAATTAAATAAATAAAAATAAATAAATAAAAACATTTGAAGTTTTTTACATTTATTTTAGAAAGAAAAACCACCAATGTATTTAGAGGTTGTGGTCCATCCCAATGGTGTGACAGCTCCTACACCATATTCAGTGGAAATGAAAAAGCAGATTTTTGGATCCGCTGCTGCCAGGAGGATAACTGCACACCGCCAGCAAATTACCGTAAGCTCATCTGTAATTATAGAAGCCAACGCACAACAATGTAATATAAGTTGGCTTTCAGCAATTTGAGCCTTCTTCATTTCGGACTCATGCACATGACTGTAGCTTTGGGGTCATGAACTAGCCCCATATGTGGCAGCTGGCTCACAGCCCCTCTAAAGAGAACCTGTCATCAGGAATGTTATGTTTAGCTGGTGACAGGTTCCAATAGCCGTTGTCAGCATTCTGAAACATTTCTGTATTTATATCATTTTATTTCCCATTACCTGGCTCCTTGCCAGCAGTATGTGGTTAATTTCACTGCAGCCTGTGTGTGCCTTTGTTATTCTTCTCTCCTCCACACTCATACAGCTCCTTCCCCACTTCCTGTCATGTGCATTGAGTAAGAAGAAACACTTGATATTTCTTCAAATTGAAGATTGTTTTTCTGTAATGTTAATGCAGCAGAGCCAGTCCAGCTCCTCTGGATGTAGCTACCTGCCTTCTCACCACTAGTTCAAGGCTGAGGTACTCCCCAAATTTTTGCTGCACGGTCATCACTATAGCCACCCAATCCATATTCTTGTGTGCCTGCGGAAAAGGTGTGTTCCAGCCTATTTCTTTACCTGCTGCTGTGTTGATTGTGTGCCATTAAAGGAGCTGGGAGTTATGTAAAATTCTTGTTGTCCATTGTGTTCCCTGGCTGCTGCTGACATCACTGGCCTTCCCTCGCCATTTTCCTGTGGGTCCATTACCGCATGCACACCGAGAGTGCCCCAAGGGATCCCTGTGTTCCTGTGATTTTTGCAAAAATACATTTTTATACAATATTGGCCTGGACCCAATATTTTTAAGCCCCTAGGAGTGAAGCTGGCTGCTTGTGCCACATCAGTGGGTCTTTTAGTGGATGCCTAAGGTTATCTTGGAATTATATTACAGAACACATTTAGCAATGTGGGTTTTTGACTCCCTAGGCCTTCAAAGGGGCAATTATAATATTTGCATCAAAATCCCCAGTTCTGTCTAACACTCAGCACCCCCACTGCAACGCCTCGGGCAGCATAACAGTAGGTGCGCTAAGGATTTTGATTAATCTAAAATAAGACCTTCTGCCACCACCCAGTGAATCTTTGAAATAATCTTTGAATTTGTTTCCTTTTTATTGTAGTAATTGAAAATGGATTACTATGTCCTGCGTCAAACGTAACAGGGGATTACTCACAATGCAACGGAGATCAGAACAAATGCTTCATTATACCAGGTATTGGCAAAAACCCTGAAATACAGGTGTTCTATATAGTATGATACTAATCCATTGTAACGTCTGGGTAATCTCAAGGCTATCACAATGACCATGTTAGTTTTTACCCTTTAAACCATTTACAGGTGTCTGGGTTTTGTAGTTACAGGGTGTCATGACCCTGGGGAAGAGGCACAAGCCCTGCGCTTCCCATGACCCTTCCTGCTTGCCAGCCCTACCCTAAATCACAAGGGATAACTGGGCAATGGACCCTCTCTTGGTGTGTGCCAACAACAATTACTTAGACAAAGAGACACAACACAGACAACTAAGTAATGTCAGACATAGGCTAGACGAGGGTAGACGAAGCGCAGTAGAGGGCAAAACGGTCCGTCACTGTAATTGTGCACCTGCTGTACAGCTCCCAAGGCTGACATGAAATAAGTGATGCAGATTTTTGGTCTTTTTTGCTGCATAAGTAATGTCAGACACCAGATCAAAACTAAATTGGCAGCGGGGTACAGAGGCAGAACAGTAGTCTAGGTACAGGCAAAAGGTCATTAAACAGCAAAAACACAACAGAGAGTAAAATGAAACAAACCAGAAGACTTGTGTAACAAAGACTGAATAAAGTCACAGGTGAATTTAAATGGAGCGCCTGGACAGTAGCTGATTGGTTCGGCTGTCCGTCACGCCATCTCTACTTGTGTCACACACTTTGCTCTGAGATGCAGCAACATGCGGATCAATCGGAGCTCTTCAGAGCTTACACCAGGGTGTGTTACTCATCCAGCAGAAATCAAACTGCAGACAGAAACTGGAGCAACCCCAGTACATGTGGTGACTGACCCAATCAAAAACCAAGGACAAAGGCAAAGAATAGTCAAAAACGAGCCAAGGTCTGGGCAAGCAGAGTGTCCTGTGAAGGCTGTGGGTCAGTACTTGAAGCAGGGACTAGTTTATGTCAGCACAGGGATACCGCAGATCAAGAGGGAGATGCAGAGATAGTCAAGAAACAATCCAAAGAATAGGAACACACGAAGATTTAAGTAAGCAGGATCAATAATTCTAGAATCTAACAGCTAGGTACATTATTCCTCTTCCACTGGGAGAAGCTTCTGTAAGTAGTCCACAGGTACAGGAGGATTGATGTTAACAAAATGTAAACTTTACTGCATTGAAATTTGGTGTTTCTTTGTATGGAATATTACATGGAATCTGTCTAGCAAAATATGGGGCAGGTATGACCAAAAAAAAGAAAGTGAATTTACCTCCAACTCCCTTTTCCAGCATCAAGGTGGTCTTCTGACCTTCATCAGTGACAGTTTGGCTGCAAGTTCTAGGGGCTGACAGGCAAGGGTGCACCAGCCATTAAAATAGTTGAGTCTCTTGTCTCAGGCAGCACCAACTGCAGCAAGTTTGGGGTCAGAAATAGAGGCACAATTGCGATATCCTCCAACAGGGCCTAGCCTTTCATTGGTGGTTGTAGACAGTCGGGGCCCAGAATACCAGAGTGGCTGGCTTATGTGGCCTTGGGCACACTATGGTCACGGTACTTGCTACGGGGGGCGGGAGGTCAGGCCTACATCCTGGCCGGTCTCCATCAGGTGGTGTGAGCAAGATAAGCAGAGGGAGAAGCTGATGAATGAGGTTTCTCCCTGGAGCAACCCCTGAGGTGTATTTAGGAATCCCTGGGTCATGGAGGATGGGGAGCCCGTGATGGTGAAACTGCCTTATCCAGGGGTTACAGGAAATCAACTTTTGGTTCATTATTGGAATGTGAACAGCAGGCAATGGCCTAACATCAGCAACAGATACAGATTCTGGAAAGCTGATAGAATATAGCCGGTCCACAGTAAAGGTTGCTCACAGCCTGGTAGATGGAGCTCCGGACAGTGGACCTCTGCTCTGGGACTTTGATGCCAGGCAGGTGGCCTGAGACACCTCTGCTTCCTGGTAATGTGACACTGACTAGTGCAGCAGAGATAGGTGCTGCACTCTCCTCTGCTTCTGCTTAGTCTGACTCTGACCATGTGTTTTATACTCCCCTAGTGAGGTGGCAGCACTCTCTAATCACCTTCCAACTTGCTTTATAATTAGAACACATCATATCATTGGTTACAGACAATGAATATGTTAACTGTTGCCTAACCAGGCAGTGGCTGCTGCTAAATTCTCCCCTTTTTTAGACCTCCAGTCTCCCTGGGCATCTCCAACCATGGAGATGGTGCTGATCGGAACAACTACCCACCCTTTGCATTGTTAGGGTTGTTGCACAGTTATCTGCTACCAAACAGGACCTGCCACTTGAAAATAGTGTCTCTTCATACCCACTTGGATGGGATGGAGAAGGTGCCGCAGTGAGCTTAGGTTCACCCCTGGTGGCAGCACACACTTCAGCCAATAAGTGGCCTCCTCCAACAATTCACGTCCTCCGCAATGGAAATTCCTTTGGTCTGAAGAGGCACCTGATTGTTTGAAGTGGGTCCCAGGGCCTTCAAGTTATCAGTGTCAGTGTGAAAAACCATTGTAACACTCAGACAGAGAGTTGGTGCAGGGTAAGTTCACTTTCTTCTTCTTGGTCATCCCTGCCCTAGCTCCTAGGGGGTTTTCCATGTGTCCTCAAAAAAACTATTTTAATTATGTAGCCCATTCAACTAAACTTTCAGTTCTCCTTTTCAGCATTATTGGTGTCCGGGGGTTTGTTTGGGGGAGGGTGTGGCTAATTGCTGTTTTGACCACTGCTGAGCTGTAGGCTGTACCGGGCCAGTATCATGCAGAGCTTTCTTGGCTTGATGTAATCATGGAATGTATTATATATTATTCTCTTATTTCCTCACAGGAAGCGACACCACTACATACGGCTGTGGCAATGACAAGTTCTGCTTACTGTTCTTTGGAAATATGTCAGACAATTGTAAGGACACAATAGCCACAACCACAAGCCCACCACCGACGACCACTACACACCCTGCATCTACTACTCTTACTACTGAAGTCGTCTGTGCGGCTGCCCACACCATGTATTCTCCATTCCTCTTATTTCTGCTCGGATTATTTGCTGTAAATGTATCAGTAAAATAATAAAAGAACCAGCGTCCCTCTTGTCTGTGGCCATGTCTGGTATTACATCTCAACTTGTGATGAGCGAACATTGAGATTCAAGTTCTCCCGAACCGGATACTCAGAATTATGTTTGGAGTCAGGTCCAGGGACTAAACCCCTGCTAATTAACACTTTATAACACTGGTTAACTCTTAACATGCTGCCAGGAGCATTTCAATGGTCGACTGGGATTAACGACCTCTGGGAAAATGGCCGTGCACACATGCAAACTGTGTTTAAATGCTCTTGGTGTTAATACCCAATTGAAGAGTTAAATGGCAGGGGGTGAGCTAAACCTGAACTACTGACTATAGTCCGGGTTCGAGGGACCCAAACCCATAATGTTCAGCACTGATGCAAAGATTGTGGGTTTGGGTCCGCTTATCACTGGTCTCATCACCATTTGGGAAATGAACTGCAATATGGATCCAGCCCATGGTATGAAGATGTTTTGGGGAAAAGGTAGAGCATTGCTTCAAATTCCTGACAATATATTTAATTTTAGTGTTTTTTAAGTCTTGTGAGTCCTTTTGGGGAGAGACAGTTTCTTTTTAATTGCTGAAATAATTACAATTTAAGGCTTTACATAATATTTTGTATTTATAGTATAACGACTTGTTACAGGTTGGACACTTTCCAATAAATCTCATCCATTAGACATGTCTCAGCTTGTATATGTACCTCTGCCTTTGCCTCCTAAGCTGCAGCCTTACCCTGTTCTCAGCATGCTGCCCTCTGCATACACACAGCTGCCTTCTCTCTCTGTCTCCGCTACAGGTCATCCATGTGATGTCGCCCTCTCTCTTCTCACAATCTCTCCTCACTGACAGAGTGGAACAGGAGGACTCTTACTTTCCAGCAGAGCTCATAGATGTAAAGAAAGAAGCACAAAGGGTCTGCACACAGTAGCAGGAGTGAGTAGCAGGACTGCTACTTTTTACCAATATTTTTACCAATATGCTATATACACAATATATTGGGGGTCATTTACTAAGGGCCCGAATTGCTTTTTGTCGTCGGGTTTCCCAAATGTTTAAGATTTGCGCCGAATTGCCCTGGGTTTTTGGCGCATGCTGGCGCATGGGCGCCAGCATGCATGCGATGGAAATCTGGGGGCGTGGCCATCGGAAAACCTGACGGATTCGGAAAAAACACATAATTTTTTTAAAAAAATGTGTCGCTTGACACGCACTTACCTGCACCCAGGATAGCTTGGTGAACTCCAGTGAACTCTGACGGACTTCAGCGCAGCAGCGACACCTGGTGAAGATCAGGCGCACTACCTTAGTGAATCGCCCGAAGACCCGAATCCTCGACGGAGAACCCGCTGCTGGATCGCGAATGGACCGGGTAAGTAAATCTGCCCCACTGTGTTTCTCTCTAGAGTTTCTTACCATTTTGTAAATCCTAAATCTTGCAGTGTGGTCCCAGACATGTAGGTCCGGCACAAGTTTGTGCATCTAATTCTGTCTACTGGCTCTTTTGTTTTTTTTAAATTGTAACCACATATGAGTCCTGTACATATTACGGGTGATTTAACTTAATTTTTCTTTGTTCTCCTTTTTGGTTGCTTTGCACTTTATTTGCGCCTGTTTGATAGTTTGTTTAAAATTGTATAATTTTTTTGTTTCCTCGGGTTAACCTTATTTATCTACACAGGGCAGATGGGCTTGTTGGATTTTTTACATTTTCTTGGTGCAAATCGGCTGAATTGCGACAAAAAAGTCTCAAAACTGTTCCAGTAAAACCTTTGCATAAGTGAAATTCATGGGAGGGAAGAAAAGGCACAAAAAGAGAAAAACGAGCCAAACACAGTAAAAATCCTCATGATAAATTAGACTTAGATAAAAAAAACAAGAAACGAGAACAAAGAAAACTAATTATGATAAATGATCTCCATTGTCTGAATAGCTAATTGAAAAACCTCTGCCTGTCCTGACCTCAGATTGTCCACTAACCACGTCCCAGCCAATCATTTTGGTGTTGGGATTCTGAACCTTTCTGGGTCAGCTGGGTTTTCCCTTTAGCAAAGTACAAAATGAAAACAGGGAACCATTTACACAAAAACCGTAGATGTATCATAGTAACGATTATTATACAGGAAACCCCCAAGTTAAAAATAAAACAATTTTGCAGAACTTTACGTTTTTAGCTGTTTGCCCGGACCTCACACCACAGCTCTTCCACTACAGCCTGGTTCTCCTGCTACAGATGGATTGTATCCTCACTATGATTGTAATCTCAAATCACTCCATCACAGCCGAGGGGCGTTGGGTTGAAGACCATGACTGTGTTAGGATGGTGTTTGGGATGGTGAGTCATTCCACTGGAAAGAAGCGTTAGCCTGGGTCACGACACTTTGGCACGTAGCATGGAGATCCAGAAATGGCCAATTTGAAGGATTTCTTAGTAACCAGGCCAAACATCCTCTGTTGCGTCACGCTGGTATATCCCCACCAGTAGACCACGAGTCTGGGTTAGTGCGTCCAGACAGTCAGTGTCACCCAGGTCTCCCCCATTTCTTGGGTCTTCCTTGACAATGAGATGAAAACATTATCCAACAACCCCACAAGGGGCCAACAGTGTATGAAGGCAGCAGGAAAATAGGTTTGCAAAAATGAGTCAAAGTGGAGCGCTGATAGTAGTATTTTGCCCAGTATTTTGAAAATATACCAAAACCAAGTGCCAGTTAGTTCAAATAATAGCTAATTTATTAAAAATTAAAAAGTAGATTTTTACCAGTTAATAAGTCCAAATAACGCGTTTCGGGTCGCAGACCCTTTATCAAATTCAGGACAAAAGTAAATAAATGCATACAAATAGAAAGATACATAGATATTTATAGTGGAGTGTAAAACCTTTTACTTACAGTTGAAGGCTGTGATGAGGAGGGAAAATGGCGCCAAAAGAGGAAATGGCGCCACAAGGGGAATTGGCGCGCTCTCTGTGGGTGGCTCATGCGCAGTCCCGTAAGTGCCGGCGAAACCGGAAGTGTCCGAAGTCACTTCCGGCGGAGAACGCGACTTGCAGCCGTCATAGTAACGGCGCATGCGTATTAGGAGTTATGCTTCTCGAATAGCAGAGAAAATAAATGGGACTACAATTTGGGAGGAATCATGTGGTTCTGAAAGTAAAATTGCTGGGCACATTAGTTAATAACGACATAGGAGGAAAGATGATGTTGATTTAAGCCTATTCATAGGAATATGGATGGGAACATCAAATAGATGACATATAAATCTATAAATCTATAAATATAATTATAAAAATAAATAAATAGATAAATATAATTAGAGAAATGTATATCGGCATAAGAATACATGAGGATAGTAGGGGCATAATAAGTTAATGAATTAAAAGAACATTACAAATAGATATGTCATTAATAGGATTAAAAATAAGTAGATGACAGGAAATATAGTTAGGAATTATATGTGTATCACAAATCCCATAATGTGCCATCACCTTGTGTTAAGAATAAACTTTTATAAAAAATGATAATAAACTTGTATTAGAAAACGAGATGGAGAAACACTAATCAGGGGTCGGGTACCTAGTTCATTTGAATTATAGCAGAATTAGGCATATGAATCCTAATATAAACCAGTATAAGAATACATAAATAAATAAATATATAAATAAATAATTAGAGGATTGACAAGCTATAAAGGTCATACAAAGATTATAAAAAATAATAAATCACTTGGTTGGGAAATATTGGAAAACCACAGGCCAACTTTCTCTTGCAGGCAATTAATTTCATCCTGAAACACAACTATTTTTCTTTCCTCAACAAGGTTTTTTTACAAAAACGCGGCACTGCCATGGGGAGCAAATTTGCCCCCAGTTTTGCCAACCTGTATGTTGAGCTCTTCGAAGAACAGGTAATCTACAAACATGCAGATTTTGCACATTGTTATTTTTACAAAAGATTTACTGATGACATCTTTATTATCTGGAAAGGCACAGAGGAAGAAGCTTTTAAATTTATTAATGACATCAACGAGAACTCTTGGGGTCTTGAATTTACCTGCAACATCACTGAGAACTACGCAGAATTCCTAGATGTGGTTATATTCCACAATCCAGATGGTAGTATCAAAACTAAAACATTTTTTAAACAGGTGGACAGCAATAGTTTTTTGGATTTTAATAGCAGCCATTTCAAAAAATGGCTCACCAATGTACCTTATGGACAGTACAAGAGAACTCGGCGTAACTGTACCGAGGATACAGATTACCAACAGCAAAGCGAGATTTTAACTAAACGTTTTAAAGCTAAAAAAATACCCCTCTTCCCTTATCCAAACAGCCGCTGAAAAAGCAGGCTCGCTAATGCAAGAAACGTGCTTACTCCCAAGAGACAAAAACAAAGAGACCAACCCATGTAATGTTAATTTTATTACAACTTTTTCAACAGGCAGTCAAAGAATTCGGACTATTTTAAATAAACATTGGGATGTACTTCTGCACGATCCATACCTAAGAGAATCCATACCCAAGAAGCCCCCAACTAACCTTCAGGAGATCCGAAACCTTAAAGAACATCCTAGCACCAAGTCGGCTTTGACCAGAAGAAGCCACTAAGAACATGAAATCTACTTTCTTCCCTAAAATGTTAGGTAGCTTCAGATGTGGGCATAATAGGTGTAAATGTTGCGAGTCAATAACACACAGACAAACAAATTACACCTCTACTATCACTAAAGAAGTGTTCCCCATAAAAAACTTCTTAAACTGCAGTTCCAAATACATCATATATCTAATTGAATGCAGGTGCAAACTCCAATATATAGGACGGACTATCCAACCTCTGAGAGAAAGACTAAACAAACACAGACAGAATATAGAAAAAGGCTTTGCCCTGCACAGCGTCTCACGACACGCGGCCACCCATCATAGTTGCAATATAAAAGATTTTAAGATAACACCTATAGAACAAATCAAACCTAACACACCTCAGAGATTTAGTTATTTAAAAAGAAGAGAAATGTACTGGATTCTTAAATTACAATGTCTGACACCCGCTGCGCTCAATGAAAGCTTGGAGAACGTTTTTTAGAGATTAACTTTTAACACTAAGCCTATAGTATCCATACATTCCTTCTTACAGTCCCTGTCAGCTCTACTCCCCTTTAAAACATGTGCACCGTTATTTTAGCATCCGATATACAATATCTTATGCATTAAATATTCCCAACCAAGTGATTTATTATTTTTTATAATCTTTGTATGACCTTTATAGCTTGTCAATCCTCTAATTATTTATTTATATATTTATTTATTTATGTATTCTTATACTGGTTTATATTAGGATTCATATGCCTAATTCTGCTATAATTCAAATGAACTAGGTACCCGACCCCTGATTAGTGTTTCTCCATCTCGTTTTCTAATACAAGTTTATTATCATTTTTTATAAAAGTTTATTCTTAACACAAGGTGATGGCACATTATGGGATTTGTGATACACATATAATTCCTAACTATATTTCCTGTCATCTACTTATTTTTAATCCTATTAATGACATATCTATTTGTAATGTTCTTTTAATTCATTAACTTATTATGCCCCTACTATCCTCATGTATTCTTATGCCGATATACATTTCTCTAATTATATTTATCTATTTATTTATTTTTATAATTATATTTATAGATTTATAGATTTATATGTCATCTATTTGATGTTCCCATCCATATTCCTATGAATAGGCTTAAATCAACATCATCTTTCCTCCTATGTCGTTATTAACTAATGTGCCCAGCAATTTTACTTTCAGAACCACATGATTCCTCCCAAATTGTAGTCCCATTTATTTTCTCTGCTATTCGAGAAGCGTAACTCCTAATACGCATGCGCCGTTACTATGACGGCTGCAAGTCGCGTTCTCCGCCGGAAGTGACTTCGGACACTTCCGGTTTCGCCGGCACTTACGGGACTGCGCATGAGCCACCCGCAGAGAGCGCGCCAATTCCCCTTGTGGCGCCATTTCCTCTTTTGGCGCCATTTTCCCTCCTCATCACAGCCTTCAACTGTAAGTAAAAGGTTTTACACTCCACTATAAATATCTATGTATCTTTCTATTTGTATGCATTTATTTACTTTTGTCCTGAATTTGATAAAGGGTCTGCGACCCGAAACGCGTTATTTGGACTTATTAACTGGTAAAAATCTACTTTTTAATTTTTAATAAATTAGCTATTATTTGAACTAACTGGCACTTGGTTTTGGTATATTTTCAAAATACTGGGCAAAATACTACTATCAGCGCTCCACTTTGACTCATTTTTGCAAACCTATTTTCCTGTTGCCTATATACTTCCGGACCCCACTGGGGTCCCCGGCGCATTTTGAGCTGTGTGAGCTGCTTATATAGTGTACTAGCCCTAGAATCATACCATTTTTCTGACGCCTGACATAATAGAAGAAACGGATATCCTAACTGCTAATACTACACCTTGGAACGTGGGAGCTCATCAAAATATATATGCGTATGAGTAAAGAATCTACCAGGTGAGCACCCAATTTTATACGACCTAAACACCCTCAACTCCAAACGTTATTACCCGAGGCGCCGCCCTCTATGTTTTCCCGTTTTTTGTATCTTGGCCAACAGTGTATGAAGGCAGCAGGTTGCTAGGAGTGGCTGACTTGATTTCAACTCAGTCGCTGGTGTCACGGTAGCCTAGTCCTAGCAGTGGCATGAGTCACAACACTCATGGCCGGCAATGTAACGAGAGAAGAAGGAGAGAAACTGCGTCACAATGAAGATGTAATGCAACAACCTTGAAAAAGAACTAAAAAGTCCAGTCACAGTAGCTGATGTGAGCTTTTGGCCCATCAGGCATTCCGGAGCAAAAACCTCTCTGCTTTGATCCTCAAGGGCAGGCAAGTCTTACTTTTCATGGTCTTCTGAAGTACGAGTTATGAAGTATTGTATGTTTTACATACCATGGAAAACAGCAACGGTATAATAGAAAGAATAATAGTGTTCGTTCCGAACTGTCTGAATGATACTTATTTTCCAAGATAGACTTATACCTAGGAGATCAAAACTAGGACCCAGATCCTATAGAACTTGCGGAATAATATAATAGTGTAGCTACAAATGCCAAGTACAGGCGGTCCCCTACTTAAGGACACCCGACTTACAGACAAAACATAGTTACAGACAGACCCCTCTGACCTCTGGTGAAGCTCTCTGGATGCTTTACTATAGTCCTAGACTGCAATAATCAGCTGTAAGGTGTCTGTAATGAAGTTTTATTGATAATCCTTGGTCCCATTACAGCAAAATATGTTTAAACTCCAATTGTCACTGGGGCCAAAATTTTTTTTGTCTGGATCTACAATGATAATATATACAGTTTCGACTTACATACAAATTCAACTGGTTTGATGGATATCCAGATATAGAGACCAACTGATATAAGACCAAAGAAGTCAAACATTTACAATATGATGACATCACGGTCAACGATTGTCAGGATCAAGTAGATGACAAGGATGTTGTTGTAAACTGAAATCTGACTTCCTGAAGTATATAGTAAAGCTAAGTGGCAACCTATAGCGATAGCTCGTATGGATCTCCACAGATGAGGTCTTGCCAAACCCTTGATATTTAATAACTTCAGTATTGGACATCAAAACAGGAAGATAATTAATTTATATTTACATATCAGATGGAGGTCATCCTATATACAGGTCATGACTCTCTATTGAGCACCCAGGAGGAAGGTGATCGTCCAACTCTACTTCATCATGAAGACTGTAATGAGCATTGCTGTGATATTATCCATCTCCATCCCAACAGGTAAGTGTATGCTTTATGTTACCTACGAAGACCACCCAAGGCATTTGAACAACTTAGGGGAAGTCCTTTACTTCAAACTCCCTCTAGAGACTAGAACTTTTCTAGGACGTAGAAGGTCTTATCCAAGGTCATCCATCCCTTGGGCCACCACCATGTCATACCTGTCGTCATTTACTCTGCAATGGTTGATGAGAGAAAATATCTGACCGGTTATCACTTACCTGGCCAAATCACGTGCTGGGCAATCAATGGCCACATCATGTTTAAAGGGGTTGTCTCTGATATAACAAAATTATTACTCCACCAAGCAATACAATCTGCTGGCCGGATTTTGTAGGGAAAAGGTACCTTTAATAGGTTTCTTCCTTGATAACAGTCCCCCAATGATCCCTCTACTTTCAGATAATCCACTCTCATGCACGCAATAGGCCAGATTTATCCATAGTGATGCAAACTGTACTATGTGTAGTTTTCCTCACTAAGAGTGCACCAGATTATTGAAGATCCCCTTAACTGAGTGTGCCAGTTTTTTTGTAGGACTCTCAACATTAATAAGGTGGTGCACGGTCCCAATCGGCCCCAGAATGCTCCTTTATGTGCAGAGTTTTCTGTCAAGTTGCTCTGCTAAATGTGTTGCAAACTCCATCTAAGAAGCAGTTTGCTGCACATTTTTTCTGTCTTATCGGCACAGTGCAGAAACAACACTAAACTGGTGCAAACACATCATAAATACATGTGAAAGCAATATTCACCTGAATTTATGTGCATGGTTAGACAGGAAACTGGCGCAGGAAGACTTTGGTACAGGTTTGTGATTCTGGAAGAGGTTGCGGTTTCATGGACAGGACAGTAGTACTACATATCAAAGGGGAAAGTATAACCAGTCATGAGTGAACTGAGGATTGGATATTCAGAGTGTTCCTGGTCTACGCCCTCGCAGCTGACTGACTTGCTTGTCAATCAATCAACCCACACCTGAAAACCCCCAGCTCAGAAGTAAGATGAAATTACTCAGCTTTCCACAAAACACACACCCAGCTCAGCCAGCAGAATTAACTCTGAAAGTCATCTGTCAAGCTCCAACAGAGAAGCCCTGAGTATTAACAAGCTCACAACACTTAAGACAGAATCCATTCAGAGTTGTGACAACCACCGTCCAGAGGACCTAACAACCCACCCACAGGCCAGCACAACATTTTTCCCATTATCAGATAATATTATCACAGCATAGAACAAAAAAGCAACAAAAAAATTCACAAATTCACAAAATTCATCCCCACAAGCAGCAAATAGCACAGAACACTTTGGAATTCCTCCATTATCACAACATTCCACAACGTACAGCAAACAAAAACAGCTAAAATCATAGTGGTGCACACATTCCTCACTACAAGCAGCAAATACCACAGCGCTGCACGCAATTCCTTCCCACAAGCAAAAAATATAGTACAACACAAAATCCACTGCCCTGTGTAGTCAGTGATGTCACATAGAGCTCAGGTTTAGGCTACCCGCACATGACGAGTAAATTTGGGCATGCGTTAGTGGCACTTTCTACAGCCAGCACACGTCCTCATTTGCTTCTACAGGTTTATACACATGGGAATGAATTTCACAGCCATGTGCATGAGCCGACTGTCTGAGACACAAACCATAGACCAGGTCCTATTTTTGCTTGTTTTTGCACCTCATTGGTGTATGAGTGGAGTGGATGTCTTACAGGATACCAACAGGTCCACAGGATCCTTGTTTTTGTCCAAAATGGCTGCACACTTTGTGTGAAGGTCGCCTTAATCTCAACTGACGGCTGAGACAGCTGGTAGGGGCGGCGTCCAGGAATTCCTTTATGTATCTGCCCAGTTCTCATTTGGTCACTGGTTTTACTAGTCTTTTGTTTCTGCTATTATGTACCTGACTCTTGCCTCTACCTTGCTCCCTTGACCAGGCAATCCTGACGAGTCTCTTGTCCGTCTGTCCTGCGTTTATTTCTCATCTCATCTGAGCACATACTGAGAGTAGGGACTGTCTTCTAGTTATTCACTGTCACTAGCGAGGTCCGGGCAATCGGCCAGGGACTGGGTGGTGGGTGAGATAAGGGCCTGCACCCCTCCTCTGTCTAAGAAATATCGTCTCCAATTACCTCATAAATTGAAAGTATACATTCTGACAAATCCACTAATAATTTAGAAATATAGAGGACCTACATTGTGAACTGGATGTTATATGAGGTATTATTCATTCATATTTCTAGAATATTCTAATAGATACATTAATATCCGAAAGGAAACTCCATGGCTGCGCAGTGTCCGAGCTCCCGATTAGGAGGAGTGCAGCGCCCGAGGTCCTGGCAGGCTTGAAGAAAGGTAGACAGCGCTCCGACGTTTCGGTGCACAACATCTGAATACATAATATATTTCTGCTCCGCTGTTTATTGGCATTTGGAGTGGTTCCCACATGATAGTGCTATGACAGTGCTACCGAGCCGGGCTTTACCCAATGGTCTCCTCTGTCCTGTATTGCTGTGGATGCCACCTCCTTTAAATTCTGTAAAATGCCCGGGAGATGAATCACTTCTCCAAACGGATAAAACATGTATCTTCTATGTTATATCACTGGAGCTTATTGCCAGGGCAGATTTTTGATAAAATGGAAATATAATTATTGCCAGAAATATAGATTATGCTGGGAGCAGCTAGAATCATAGAAATGAAAAAAAGAAATGCCCCACATACCTGCTAAAGGGCTGTGTGCTCTGCTCGGCTTCCAGTTCTGTCAGATTGAAAGTGATGATGCCACAAATGTCATTCTGGCCAATCAGCAGCTTTAAATGTAGATGAACTTCATTTGACTCCTGAGTAGGGGTAACACCCACGATTGGTGCTGGCACTGAGCGTGGGTGTTACCTTATAAATGCCACTAACAAATCCACTTTTCTAGAGGATCTCCGATCCCAGATGAAGTCTGGCTGGTGTTAAAGAGGGGGGTAGTGGGGGATGGGTGAGCCAAACACAGAACCCCATCTTGTGGCTGACATTCGGGTCTGAACCAGCAATTTTCAGCACTTATCCAATGTTCGGATGAGCATATGATTATTAATAAGGCCAATGATTGGCTAAGCAGTCACATGAACAATAGATGTGATGTCTTCACTTGTCCTGGAGGCACAATGTGCAGAACCTCAGGGGTTGTACCAACTATTTCAGTTATCCCCTATACACAGGAGATGTTATAATGGGATAGGGGATTACAAGATGTTTGGTGATTGTCCAACTGATGGAACCCTAGACTCCCAGTAATCCAAAGAATGGGGGTCCTCTTCTCACTACAGGGTGGAGCGTCAGTAAGAGTAGGTGTTTTGTTGCTCCATTAAGGGAATGTCGGAAAATAGTTGGCGACACCCCTCTCACCAAGTGGTTAAGGCATTTAAAATCAAAACAAATCATAATGCCCATTTGCCCCTGCATAAGGGCGTTGATAGACAATGGGATGGGCATCTATGACCCCCGTAGGAGTTGTCATTTGTCATTAGGGGTAGGTTGGCTCTACAATTAGGAAACCTGCTCATCCTAAACACATACATGCAAAACAGCTATTAATAAATTGGTCTCTGCAGGACAAGAAATTCTTACGAGGGCGACTAGAGGATGCAGAACACGGAGATTCTGGGATGTTGGGAGCTGGACCTATAGCTCGTACACCTCCTCTCCTGCTCCAGTGGCAACACAAGTAATTGAGAAGGTGGTCAGATGTTCCAATCCTTCTATTTACAAGTTTCCATGGTGATAGCGATACCGATTCTATTGCCACCGATTCTATTGCCACCGATTCTCCTGCCACCGATTCTCCTGCCACCGATTCTCCTGCCACCGATTCTACTGCCACCGATTCTACTGCCACTGAACTGTTTCCTTACAAGTTGTTGCTTGTTGTGCAGTCATTGCCTTTAGGGAATCATCAAAAATCCTGTTAGAGTAAAAACTATTCTCTTTTCACATAAATTGTTGTCACTTTACTTTTTGTCCTACTGAACAGAACTTAAACACCACAGCCTAAGAAGACCAGGTCGCACCTTAAAGGGTTGTCCCAAATGTTATTGTCCAATGGAATGGAGGAAATGATATGATCAGAGAACATCCTGACTGATCGAGAGAGTCAATGAGTAGTGGACAGTAAGAACCCGACTCAATTCTCCCTTAGTGTCCTCCTAGATGGTACGATGCAATGTATCCATCTGAGAAACTGTCTGTAATTCTGCCCTCCTGCAGGCAATGCATTACCCCCATGTAATACTCAGGCCCTAAGGGGATTGTTAGTCTTAGTAAGTAGAAGAACCAAATGTGGAGAGACCGGTTTTCTTCAGGTCCTGAGAAGAAGACAATGTAGAAGCAGCGGAGCTGTCACTGAGATATTTACTGTGTTACAACCTTAATGATTTGTAAGATTGTTTCCCACCATTGCTGTGTCAGTATGGAGACCACATTGTACTATACTGGAGGCGCGAGGAACTCGTCTGACCTGTGATCAATTTAGAAATATGTCTTGTTCTAGTGTAAAACCTAAATACTGAAGATTGTTTGCATAATGTATGTATCATATACTGTATATACAGTCCCCCATAGTAGTAATATATACATATACAGCCCCAGCATGGTAGTAATATATATACAGTCCCCCATAGTAGTAATATATACATATACAGCCCCAGCATGGTAGTAATATATATACAGCCCCCATAGTAGTTATATATACAGCCCCCCATTGTAGTAATATTTATACAGCCCCACATAGTAGTGATATATACATATACAGCACTCCATGGTAGTAATATATATACAGTCCCCCATAGTAGACGTGGCTCTGCTTGTTTATGTTTCTTCTATTTTTATGTGAAAAACTGCCCCATCAGGGTTTTTCCAGAATTTTAGAAAAACCCTTTGATGTATTCTCTGTGTGTGGACTACAAAGGTATCCGAAAAATCTAAGTTATTATTGTCAATATTTCTACCAACCTTCAGAAGGTATAATTGATGTACACAACACAAATCTCTTAAAACTGGATTTACCAAATATTCAGCAAAAACAAGGATGAAGTAAATGAACCTTTCATAAGTCCAGCCGAAAACAATCTCATTCTGGGGATCCCCAGGCCTCGTGATATAGAACATAAGCTGAATATGGAAGAGGGGATTATAAAAGCAGGTGCTGAAGACCCCACCAATTAGTCATGGAGGAGGTGTCACAGGTGCTACTGCAACCCATGTACCGGGTCGCAGGCTCACCCTTGCCCCCCTCTGCACCCCGGGACCCCCACGGCTGTCTCTCAAACATTTCCACGATCCACCGACAATCTTCTCGCTCCGGCGCGCATCCCCTTCTCTGATAATTGGCTCTGGCCGTCTGCCCTTCCCGGCCCTTTCCTGTGTCCCCTGCCGAATCTTTGTGCCTCAAAAAGTGCTCATTTTGTGCTTGTTTTGTGAATTCCTGTTGTGACCCCAGTTCCGTCCATGACTACGCTCCTTTGCTGTCTGCCTGGACCTCCTGCTTTGCCTTTGATCCTGTGCTGCCTGTCTTGACCTCCTACCTGTCTCCGACCACAGTTCCGCCTGACGACTCTGTACCTCATCTTGGCCACCACCATGTCTCCCCTGTGGAATGACCTGATGATACCACGCCGCAGCAAGTACAACCCGCTTTGCGGCGGGCTCCAATGAAAACCAGGTGCCATTTAGATTCTGGTCCCAGGTGTCGGCTTACGTCATTGTCCTCGGTAGTACAGCAGCTCCACTACCCCAGAAGCCTTACATGACATCCAGTAATATTACAGGTACATAGGATGAGGTTAGAGCATGGAGGCTTCATGCTGAATGATTCAATCCTCATAAGCTAACTACTAGATAAAGAACCAAACTCTCTAGTGTCAAAAAACATCATAATAACATAAAATAACATCATAATCTTGATTGGAAACAGACAAAAAACATTTGCACACGTTACCAATTAAAAAATGCAAAGGAGACCCGGATGATGATCACTTAATTACCACCCACTGTACAATCACCTAGTGATGATGGTGTAACCCCCTGTGTGTAACCTTGTCTTAGAGAGTATAAACAGTCATGTACATATACAGCCAAGAGACCGGGTCCAAAGAAAAAATGGCAGACGCTAAAAAAACAATAAACCAATCAATCCTCCAGAGACGAATCAAGAATCCAATTGTGTAGTCACCAAACTGTACAAGTCACCACAGCACAAATAAGTACACAGTACCAATGGCTGAAGCCAAGCTATGGAGAACCTGAACACGGGTGGGAGGTTTCCCACATGAATCGTCCTCAAAGATGACTTCCTCGGGGTACCCAACTCACCATAAATATGATCCCCCATCCCTCGGGCCCTAATGACCCTTTTATACACTCTGCATACTTTTTTTTTGGTGGATACAAGCTTTCGTGTCCATCATGCGAGGCTTCACGAGACGAGATGACCAGATACTGTTTATATAGTTTCCTGTGTAGAACATGAATTTTGCCTGTTCCACAATCTCCCTTTTGAAGAACCTACAGATGATTTCAAAGATGGGACAACCCTTCTGTGTGATACGTGATGAAGTTTGAACCAATTGTACTTTGGGAGCGGATGTGGACTTTGTACATCATGGACGGATTTTTCCTTCACCTTCAAAGCCGTGAATGGACCTTAATTTTGACCATCTTTATTTAGAGAAGGCTGTTCAGCAAAAAAGTGTTTCGGATCTCAATGTTCATTTCAGAGATAAAAATATATACTGACATAGTCCGCCTGTCAGTACACCAGGAGACATGGAGAAGATACCAGGGGAAAGGCCAGTAGACTAGGAGAGATGGAGGAGATACCAGTAGACAGGCCAATACACCAGGAGGCATGGAGCTGATACCAGGAGACAGGCCAGTTCACCAGGAGACATGGAGGAAATACCAGGAGACAGGCCAGTACACCAGAAGACATGGAGGAGATACCAGGAGACAAGGAGGAGATACCAGGAGACATGGAGAAGATACAAGGGGAAAGGCCAGTAGACCAGGAGAAAAATGGAGAAGATACCGGGAGACAGGTCAGTACACTAGGAGACATGGAGCCGATACCAGGAGAAAGGCCAATACACAAGGAGAGATGGAGGAGATACCAGTAGACAGGCCAATACACCAGGAGGCATGGAGCTGATACCAGGAGACAGGCCAGTTCACCAGGAGACATGGAGGAAATACCAGGAGACATGCCAGTACACCAGAAGACATGGAGGAGATACCAGGAGACATGGAGGAGATACCAGGAGACATGGAGGAGATACCAGGAGACATGGAGCTGATACCAGGAGACAGGCCAGTTCCCCAGGAGACATGGAGGAAATACCAGGAGACTGGCCAGTACACCAGGAGACATGGAGGAGATACCAAGAGACAGGTCAGTACACCAGGAGACATGGAGGAGATACCAGGAGACAAGACAGTACACCAGGAGAAACAGAGGAGATAAGCCAATATACCAGGCCAGGAGACAAGCCAATATACCAGGAGACATGGAGGAGATACCAGGAGACATGGAGGAGATACCAGGAGACATGGAGAAGATACCAAGAGACAGACCAGTACACCAGGAGACATGGAGGAGATATAAGGAGACAGGTCAGTACACCAGGAGACATGGAGGAGATAAAAGGAGACAGGCCAGTACACCAGGAGACATGGAGGAGATACCAGGAGATAGGCCAGTACACCAGGAGACATGGAGGAGATACCAGGAGACATGGAGAAGATACCAGGAGACAGGCCAGTACACCAGGAGACATGGAGGAGATACCAGGAGACAGGACAGTACACCAGGAGAAACAGAGGAGATACCAGGAGACAGGTCAGAACACCAGGAGACATGGAGGAGATACCAGGAGACAGTCCAGCACACCAGGAGACATGGAGGAGATACCAGGAGACAGACCAGTACACCAGGAGACATGGAGGAGATACCAGGAGACAGACCAGTACACCAGAAGACATGGAGGAGATACCAAGAGACAGGCCAGTACACCAGGAGAAACAGAGGAGATACCAGGAGACAAGCCAATATACCAGGAGACATGGAGGAGATACCAGGAGACATGGAGGAGATACTAGGAGACATGGAGGAGATACTAGGAGACATGGAGATACTAGGAGACAGGCCAGTACACCAGGAGACATGGAGACATATATAACATCCAACTACTGAACATATATTATCACCAATGTATAGAAAGGGGTGTGGGAACTCGGCTATTGTTAAGGCCACTTTTTTTTACAACATATGTATAAAAGTTCTGTTAGCAGAGGTCCAGCCCTTTGGGGTGCAGTGATAGTGGGGATTGCAAAGTGTTTTACATGTCACCATGGGTTTCGCTGGTTTGAAAGCATTTTTCTTCATTGCTGGAAGTGTAAGCAGCTACTCCTTACACTTCCAGCAAACCAGCCAAATGCATGGTAACACTTAGAAACTTACTGCAAATGTCACGTGTGACCGCACCCTCCACATCACTCGCAATTTGCCAAAATCTTATGAAGAAAAAGAATGCCCAGGTGTTGTAGGGAAGTTCTTAAAGGCACATTGAAAGTCACGTAATACTGAGCCTCATCAGGAGCATGGCCAGGTGTTGTAGGGAGGTCATAAATGTACGTAGAGGCCACACACACTACTGAGCCTCATGAGGAACATGCCAAGGCATTGTGGGAAGGACACTCAGGCATAAGGAGGCCACACACACTACTGAGCCTCATCAATAGCATGCCGAGGATTTGTAAGGAGGTCATACAGGCATGTGGAGGCCTTACACATTATCAGACCTCATCAGGAGCATGCCAAGGTGTTGTAGGGAGGTCATACAGGCATGTGGAGACCACACACTACTGAGCCTCATCAGGAGAATGCCCAGGCATTGTAGGGAGGACATACAGGCATAAAGAGGCCAAACACTACTGAGCATCATCAGGGGCATGACCAGTCATTGTAGGCAGGACATATAGGATTGTGGAGGCCACACACTACTGAGCTTCATCAGGAGTATGGCCAGATAATGTAGGGAGGTTGTACATTCACGTGGAGGCTACACACTACTGAGCTTTATCACAAGCATGTGGAGGCCAAACACACTACTGAGCCTCATCAGGAACATGCCAAGGCAGTGTGGGAAGGACATTCAGGCATGAGGAGGCATCAAGAGCATGCCGAGAAGGTTGTAAGGAGGTCATACAGGCACGTGGAGGTCACACACACACAACTGATCCTCACCAAGAGCATTCTGAGAAGGTTGTAAGGAGGTCATACAGGTACGTGGAGGCCACACACATTACCAAGCCTCATCAGGAGCATCCCAAGGTGTTGCAGGGTGGTCATACAGGCACGTGGAGACCACACACTACTGAGCATCATCAGGAGAAGGCCAAGGCATTATAAGGAGGTCATACAGGCACGTGGAGGCCACACACACTACTTAGCTTCATCAAGAGCATGAAAAGTCATTGTAGGCAGGACATATAGGATTGTGGAGGCCACACACTACTGAGCTTCATCAGGAGTATGGCAAGATAATGTAGGGAGGTCATACAGGCCCGTGGAGGCTACAAACTACTGAGCTTCATCAGGAGCATGGCCAGATAATGTAGGGAGGTCATCCAGGCATGTGGAGGCCACACACTACTGAGCTTCATCAGGAGTATGGCCAGATAATGTAGGGAGGTCATACAGGCATGTGGAGGCTACACACTTCTGAGCTTTATCACGAGCATGGCCCAGCATTATAGGGAGGTCATATAGGATTGTGGAGGCCACACACTACTGAGCTTCATCAGGAGTGTGGACAGATAATGTAGGGAGGTCATCCAGGCATGTGGAGGCTACACACTACTGAGCTTTATCTCGAGCATGGCCAAGCATTATAGGGAGGTCATATAGGATTGTGGAGGCCACACACTACTGAGCTTCTTCAGGAGTATGGACAGATAATGTAGGGAGGTCATCAAGGCATGTGGAGGCTACACACTACTGAGCTTCATCACAAGCATGGCCCAGCATTATATGGAGGTCATACAGGCATGTGGAGGCCACACACTACTGAGCTTCATCAGGAGTATGGCAAGATAATGTAGGGAGGTCATACAGGCCCGTGGAGGCTACAAACTACTGAGCTTCATCAGGAGCATGGCCAGATAATGTAGGGAGGTCATCCAGGCATGTGGAGGCCACACACTACTGAGCTTCATCAGGAGTATGGCCAGATAATGTAGGGAGGTCATACAGGCATGTGGAGGCTACACACTTCTGAGCTTTATCACGAGCATGGCCCAGCATTATAGGGAGGTCATATAGGATTGTGGAGGCCACACACTACTGAGCTTCATCAGGAGTGTGGACAGATAATGTAGGGAGGTCATCCAGGCATGTGGAGGCTACACACTACTGAGCTTTATCTCGAGCATGGCCAAGCATTATAGGGAGGTCATATAGGATTGTGGAGGCCACACACTACTGAGCTTCTTCAGGAGTATGGACAGATAATGTAGGGAGGTCATCAAGGCATGTGGAGGCTACACACTACTGAGCTTCTTCAGGAGTATGGACAGATAATGTAGGGAGGTCATCAAGGCATGTGGAGGCTACACACTACTGAGCTTCATTAGGAGTATGGACACATAATGTAGGGAGGTCATCAAGGCATGTGGAGGCTACACACTACTGAGCTTCATCACAAGCATGGCCCAGCATTATATGGAGGTCATACAGGCATGTGGAGGCTACACACTACTGAGCTTTATCACGAGCATGGCCAAGCATTATAGGGAGGTCATATAGGATTGTGGAGGGCAAACACTACTGAGCCTCATGTCTGAAGTTGGATCAGCCAGAAATTTGACTCTCCACTTTCCACGTTTTAAGGATGATTCTAAATATATTTAGAATTGTGATTTTCATTGATCATTTTTATATTTTATTGTTCTCAGGGCTCCCCTATGTAATGAGGAAATGGATGTATCCAAATATCTGTGTGTATGTGCTTAAATGTGAAAAACAGAGCAATGGAATCTTATTTGTGCAGGTCCTGGGTCACATTCTAGGTTGAGGACATACAGTAATTTTAAACTTGTTCATCATTTGACAACCAACCTTTCCAGTCCAGTCGCTCGAATCGTCTTGTCTACTCAAGTTCAAAATTACAGACAAAACACTCCCAATACCTAAAGCCTCCAGTATAAATAACACCGGGGACAAAGAGATCACTCAGATCTGCCCAATCTACTGGGATGGACCTCCCCGTCCTCCTTCTATTAGGGGCCCTCATTCACTCTGGTGAGTTTAAGGATTATATTAGTTATTAGTTATTTTGTAATTAATACAATATATTGTTTCTCTCTGTTGTCTCTTACTCCTACATTTCTGTGTTGCAGTTGGATGGGCGATGCTTATGTCACTATATCCTGTGCAGCAAATTCTGATTTAGTGACATTTTTATTTTTTATTGCATATTTTAATTTCTACTTGATTTTATATTATTATTAACAGTAGTAGTAGTAGTAGTAGTAGAAGTAGTAGTAGTAGCAGCAGTAGTAGAAGTAGTGGTAGTAGTAGTAGTAGTAGTAGAAGTAGTGGTAGTAGTAGTGGTAGCAGCAGTAGTAGAAGTAGTGGTAGTAGTAGTAGTAGTAGTAGTAGTAGTAGTAGTAGTAGAAGTAGTGGTAGTAGTAGTAGTAGTAGTAGTAGTAGTGGTAGCAGTAGTAGTAGAAGTAGTGGTAGTAGTAGTAGTAGAAGTAGTGGTAGTAGTAGTAGTAGTGGCCCTGTAGTAGTAGAAGTAGTGGTAGTAGTAGTAGTAGTGGTAGCAGCAGTAGTAGAAGTAGTGGTAGTAGTAGTGGTAGTAGTAGTAGTAGTAGTAGTAGTAGTAGAAGTAGTGGTAGTAGTAGTAGTAATAGTAGTGGTAGCAGTAGTAGTAGAAGTAGTGGTAGTAGTAGTAGTAGTAGTAGAAGTAGTGATAGTAGTAGTAGTAGTGGTCCTGTAGTAGTAGAAGTAGTGGTAGTAGTAGTAGTAGTAGTGGTAGCAGCAGTAGTAGAAGTAGTGGTAGTAGTAGTGGTAGTAGTAGTAGTAGTAGTAGTAGTAGAAGTAGTGGTAGTAGTAGTAGTAGTGGTAGCAGTAGTAGTAGAAGTAGTGGTAGTAGTGGTAGCAGTAGTAGTAGAAGTAGTGGTAGTAGTAGTAGTAGTAGTAGTAGAAGTAGTGGTAGTAGTAGTAGTAGTAGTAGTGGTAGCAGTAGTAGCAGAAGTAGTGGTAGTAGTAGTACGGTAGTAGTAGTGGTAGCAGTAATAGTAGAAGTAGTGGTAGTAGTAGTAGTAGTGGTAGTAGAAGTAGTGGAAGTAGTAGTAGTGGTAGTAGTAGTAGTAGTAGTGGTAGTAGTAGTAGTAGTGATAGTAGTAGTAGTAGTAGTAGTAGTAGAAGTAGTGGTAGTAGTAGTAGTAGTAGTGGTAGTAGAAGTAGTGGAAGTAGTAGTAGTGGTAGTAGTAGTAGTAGTAGTAGTGGTAGTAGTAGTAGTAGTGATAGTAGTAGTAGTAGTAGTAGTGGTAGTAGTAGTAGTAGTAGAAGTAGTGGTAGTAGTAATAGTAGTAGTAGTAGTCCATGAGACACAAATCGGGGGGCGGCCATTGAACGATCCGAATGATTTGGACTAAGCCCTGGATTTAACTTTCAAGTTGTGTCGCAAGCCCAAGCACTTACATGCACCACTAAAAAGATGGTGAACCCTGTCGGACCTGAGCGGGGAATCGCAGCAAAGTGCATTATCGTAGGAAAATGCACTTTTGGTGAACTACAGCGGGAATGTAAGTAAATGTGCCCCAATATGCAACATTCTAATTATTAAAATGACACATTTATATTGTGAAAATACAATGGGGCAGATTTACTTACCCGTCCTCTCGCGATCTCGTGGTGCGTTGTCCGATGAGGATTCGCGTCTGCCGCGATTCACTAAGCTCGTGCGCCCGAGTTCCTGCATCCGTCACTTCTACAATGAGGTCCGCCAGAGTTCACCTTCTTCTTCCCGGTGCTTGTAAGTGCCTGTCTTGCGACACAATTCTTAATGTTAAATCCTGCGCGTTGTCCGAAGGCCCAACGGCCACGCCCCCCCGATTTCTGTCGTGTGTAAGCCGGCGCCGATGCACCAAAATCTGATCACGTGCGCCAAAATCCTGGGGCAATTCGGTGCAAAATGGAAATCGTCGGGAAACCTGTCAAAAATGTGCTCCGCAGACCCTTAGTAAATAAGCCCCAATAAGTACTAACATTGTATCCAATATCCTGAAACATTGGATATCATCATATATCTTTAATAAATATTATTTTATTATTCTGATCCTATACTCTACTGTATGGCATTGCATTTGATAATAAGATGTTTATTACATGGACTCGAGCGGCAGCGGCAGAATTATCTCTGTTAGTTGGGATGGACCCTGAATTTCCTCTTTATCTATGTTCGCCATACCATAAGTATACAGTCAGGGAGGCTGAGCTGCTTATTTATACCTGGAGATTGCCTGATTATTAAGTGTCTGTGAAAGGAGTCATTGATACCCTGTGGGGAACCGGTGTGGTATAATCTGACGCCTGCGATATAACTCTCCATAGACCCAAGTAAAACACCCTGAGCCCCAGACCTTGATATATGTGAGATGTTTCCAGTGGGAGATTCCTGAGTGGTGATATTACAGAATGTCTGTGGATGGCCTCTGCCTATGGTTAGAAGACACATATTTCATACGGCAGCTCCTGTGGACATCTGCTCTGCTCTGGTTGTCTCTTATACTTCTAGGGTTGTGCCGGGTCTGGTAAGATGCTCCGTAATAACTCACATATTGCATCTTGACCCCCAGCAACAACCATAAGCCAGGCTCATATTTCTTTCTGCCCTTAGGCTCCAGTCACACAGTTGTGTGAGCCAATGTTAGACACAACCTCCGTAGGCAACTGGCGGGGCAAGAATAGGACCTGCCCTACATCTCAGGGTGTGGCTGCACAGCTCGGGAACGGCGCGGTGATATACGGATTACTCACCATACCAGTGCACAATGGCTGCCGCGAGTTAGCTGCCATTTTTTTTCACCCAATCACAGTTGCCATATTTAGATGTGTGAATGGAGCCTTATAAAGTGAGTTGCAGCTGGAGCTTGATAGCCCTTTGTAGGGTTATGGCCGCCATATAAATCTGTGACCTCACCCACCGATCCTCATGGCTGGACAGTTAAAAGGCAACAAGGTTTATTAACTAAATTGAAAATCAGTTAAAGGGGCATCACAGGGTTTTCTGGGAATCTGTAAGAAAAAAGTCAGCGGTCCACATTTACTAAGGACCTTGCACTAGTTTTCTGTCGGACGTTGCACGTTCTTTCTAGTGCTAACTGCTGGCACAGGCGGCTTCTGGTAGCTTCATAGACATTACTGGTGGCACCTGAAGTGGTGGTGGTGGTACCGCTGACTTGTGGCAGCCTATGCTAACAGATCCAACCTGTAGAGGGTTTTTCTGAAACAAATTTGTAGATTATTAAAAATAGTGTCTGAAAAACAAAAACCTGCTAATCAATACAAAATAAAATACATCATTGGCTACTGTCTTCATTTACAATCATTTAATCTCATGTCTTCGTCTTGCAGGTCAATGTTTGCAATGCATCGGCTGCTCTAGCAACACCGGCACCACCTGCACCGGGAACCCGTACACCTGCGATCCATCCCAAATCTACTGTCTGATAGAATATACCAGTAACAATGGTAGGTTTTCAATTTACTGGACAACTTTCTGACTCTTTTCTGGCTCGGAGGTCTTCCTCAGTATAGTACCAGTATAGTATCTAGTATCTAGTATAGATTCGTCCACATCTAGAGCTGCCAAATTTTTCTTAAGATTTGATTTGGGTCCAAATTTATTTGATGTGGATGAATGTTGCTCCATTGTGTTGGCAATTGGTTTATATCTCCCTCTAGTTCTTTATTTATTTTTTCGAAAACAGGTCTTATCTTGTTTCTTTCAATTGTTAAGAATAATTTTCAGGCCAGGTCTTTATGGCACCTTACCCTGCTCTGTGAAAACACCTGAATGGCTCGTCGGCTGACAGGTATCTTAATTCCCGCCTGGCCGAGGTGTTGGTTCAGTCTCTGCCCTATAATTTGGTAGATTCTGCTGCCTTTATGGATCTCTTAGCTTGTGCTCATCCTTGCTGAAAGATCCCTAGCAGTGTTTACATCTGCAACTAAAAATTTCTGCAATGGGGGACACCTTGGGCAGCGCGTAAAACCAGGGCAATCCTTGATTCATTGGCTCAATGTGGGTAATTTATCACTGGGTTTTTTATCTATGTTTGGCGCTGTTATCCAGCAGTTGTGGTGCAAATGCTGTTTTGTGACTTTCCGTTGCGCCAAATGAACATAGGACAATGCACAGTCCCTGTGCCATAGATGCTGTGTGCACCAAATTTATTATTTAAATAGACTAGTTTTCACAATTGGACTAAATTCATGATTTGCGACTCTCCGTTTAGGCACAAGTTTTGCCCCTTTTTTATGCCTGATGAAGAGACCTGAGTAGCTTCGAAAGCTTGCAAATGGCACCATCTTTTTTAGTTGGAAAATTTAGGGTATTATCAACTGAGGACTCTCATCTCTGATCCTCTTACTAAAGAGAGCAGAATAATTGGAGTTCACTGGGGGTGGGTAGGCTGTTTATGGGTGGTGGTAGTAGTAGTATTAGTAGAAGGTAGTAGTAGTAGTAGAAGGTAGTAGAAGTAGCAATAGTAAGGTATGAAAAGTTTTCATAATGTTGGCAGCAGAGGATCAGCAGCACAAAGTGGTACCCAGGAAGGTGATGGTGGTGACAGCAGCTATAGTTTGGAAATAGGCAGATTGTAGAATTGTGACAATAGCATGAGAACAGAGGTAGGTGTAGGTGACCACAGCGCCATCATTGTGTGAAACAGCACAATATATACTCTGCTTGCTGTAAATAATTGAGGTACTTACGGATCACGAGAATGGGGTCCATGTACCACATATGACTACAATATGCTCCCTGCTGCTCTATTCATCTCTATGGGGCTGAGAGAGGTAGTCCTGCACCAGACTTGGCTATCTCCGTCATTGCCATCGAAAGTTACAGGAGCTCATGTCTGTTCTGTTCTGCTCCATTCATTTAGGATACAACAGACCCCATTTGTTGTGCCCCTTTAATATGGCAGCCCTTTTCTATTTTTAACTCCTCCCCTTAAAACGACCATAACTTTTTTTATTTTGCCATAAATTGAGGCTCGTTATCCGCACGACCGGTTGTGCTTTTTTACTATTATAGTCAATGCCATGTACTGAGAAGGGGAAAAATAAAGTTAAATGTAGTAGAATTTAAAAAAAAACACTTTTCTCGTTTTTGTCTTTAACTTTTATTGTGTGGTCCAGATGACCACCTGGTGGTCCATAGTATCAAACCCAACAGAGAGATCCAGAAGAATGAGGAGAGAATAGTGCTCTTTGGATTTAGTGCTAAGGAGATCATTGGAGACTTTAGTAAAATCAGTTTCGGTAGAGAGCAAAGAAGGGGATTGTAGGGGACCAAGGATGAAGTTGGCCAGAGATAGCGGGTTAGTCAAGAATAGACGAAATATTCCAGGAGTTTAGAGATGAAAGGGAGGATAGAGACCCGTCGGTTGTTGGGTTTTCCCAAAGCTTCTACAATTTGTATTGGAAGGTTCCAATGATTGGGGTTCCGTCTCATCTATGATCTTCCGACTTGATTGTTTTGAGCGGACCTCAAAAAATTGTGAGTAGTATTGTATCTGAAAAGCACTGTGATTTTAGGTGTCTGACCTTCCATTCGTCACCTACTCTAGGATTTGTAAAAACTAACAGTGGCTGTAAGGGAATCGACATCCTCCTTCTCTCCCCATGTTTCTGTAATGATCAGCAGGTTTAACGATTTGGAAGAAAATGAGTCACCAGTAGCTTCTCCTGTCATGGTGACCGTCCGGTGGGTGCGCTCTAATAACCCCCGCCATGTGCTGAAAACAACTAAACTTTTTGGGAATCTGTACATATACTTTTTTATTACCCACTGTTTTACCATCATGCATTTTCATATCATTTATACATAAATTTTAAAAAATTATAACAAATAATAACATTTTAACTTATTTAATTCATTTCTTTTTTTTTTAGTTACAAATTCTACCTATTTGCTTAAAGGGTGTGCAGTGACCCGATACTGTAACACCTCCAGCACAGCTCTCTATGCATCCGGTATAAAAGATGATTGGGTGGAATGTTGCTCCGGGGATAACTGCCCCCTAGAGGTGCGGAACGGTAGGTATACTGGGTGTAGGTTTTATCAATTTTGAATCTCTTAGCCGGGTGGGTTTATACCTCCTACCCACTAGTAGCATCAATAAAAGCCAAATTAGCCAAAAGGTAGAAAAATATCTCTCGCTGTGGAGGACCTGGCATCTCCATCCATTGCATGGACATCTCATTGTCTTCATAGGTCAACCCGTAATGTCTCATGAGTCCTGTGGTGGCGCTATCTCATAGAGCATCGGGTAATATATCATAGACCAGTGATGGCAAACCTTTTAAAGATGGAGTGCCCAAACTGCAACCCAAAACCCCCCTTATTTATCGCGAGGTGCCAACCAAAAATTAAAGCAGTAACTTATCGCTCCCTGTTCAACAACTATCAATCATATTGGCCTCCTAAGAACAGCAACACAGTAGAAAGATGGAAAATTTCCATCATTTTAGCTTCTTTCCAGTGTCCCTCTGTACACAGGGAATTGTGGGGCCAGCAGGAGGTCCTCCAAAAATAATTCGACCCTGTCTACTCATTCTCCCTCTTCCTACAGACCCAAGTAGCAAAGTCAGTATAAAAATATGACTGAAAGCAGCATCTTTTAAGTTGCTTGAAATTGCAGGAAGATTTTTTGAGTCTTGTCGGGTGTGCTGGGGCTATGGCCGGGTGCCCACAAAAAGTGCTCTGAGTGCCACCTCTGGCACCCGTGCCATAGGTTCGCCACCACTGTCATAGACCAATGAACAGGTCATTATTACCCATTTCTTATTTCATGTTTTATGTTTATCTCTTTATCTGCAGTCACCAGAAACGGATTACAATGTATTTCACCAAATTCTACCTTAACTTACTCTATACCATCGATACCATGTAAAGGGGAAGAGTACAAATGCTTCAGCTACCAAGGTACAGACACACGAATCCCAGGAGGCAATGGAATGGAATCAGTGACACAATTACTGAAATACTTGTTTTGCTTCTTTCTGCTCTTGACTTTTACCATTCAGCCCTTCCCCAATAAGATCAAAGAACAAGACCCCGCCCTCATTTTCCCTATTATTTTTTAATTATTATTAAATTATTATTATTAGTTTATTATCTACATCCCCTCTTTCTCCAGCCTGCATGCTAGCTTGTACTGCTTCATTACTTTTCTTCCTCTTCTGCTACTTTTTTCCCTCCCTCTATTACTTGGACTCATTGACCATTTTCTCCTCCCATAGTTTTTCGATTATTGTTCTCGGTGCTGTATTGGCCCATCAGAGTACAAGTAAATCCACCAGTCTACATAGGCTCTGACCAAGTAATAAACCTAACAGTCTAGCAGAAGACAACTCTATTTGGAGGTTATTAGGGTCTATATTTTTAGGGCTCAAGGATGGATGACCCCGAGAATCATTTTATAAGGTGGACATAAGAAGTATAATGTGTATTTACATGACAATATCTACTTATATCGTTACAGGGTCCAGTTCCATTATGTTTGGTTGTATTAATGACGTCTACGCTGCCCAATATAATTTTGCTAACATTTATAATGCTACATCTATAGCTACACATACAACTACAAATTCACCATCTACAATAACGCCGTCTACAACTATATGGTCTACAACAACGCAACCTACAACATCGTTGTCTACAACTACACAGTCTACAACAACGACCTCTACAACTACACAGTCTAAAACAACGCCCTCTACAACAACGACCTCTACAGCAACGCCCTCTACAACAACGCCCTCTAAAACAATGCCCTCTACAACAACGCAACCTACAACATCGTTGTCTACAACTACACCCTCTACAACTACACAGTCTACAACAACGACCTCTACAGCAACGCCCTCTACAACAACGCCCTCTACAACAACGCCCTCTACAACAACGCCCTCTACAACAACGCCCTCTACAACAACGCCCTCTACAACAACGCCCTCTACAACAACGCAACCTACAACAACGCAACCTACAACAACGCAACCTACAACATCGTTGTCTACAACTACACCCTCTACAACTACACAGTCTATAACAACGCCCTCCACGAATACACCCTCTACAACTACACAGTCTACAACAACGACCTCTACAGCAACGCCCTCTACAACAACGCCCTCTACAACAACGCCCTCTACAACAACGCCCTCTACAACAACGCCCTCTACAACAACGCCCTCTACAACAACGCCCTCTACAACAACGCCCTCTACAACAACGCAACCTACAACAACGCAACCTACAACATCGTTGTCTACAACTACACCCTCTACAACTACACAGTCCGCAGCAGTATCAGATACAACAACAGTTGCAACTTTATCATCAACTGCAACCTCAGCTACAACGACAACCGCAGCTACAACCAATTCATCCATCACAAAAATAACTTCAGCTACAAGTACTACATCTAATACAGCTACAACCCGGTGCCTTCTTTCCCACAACCTTTTGGTACTGTTGGGTCTATTTTCTGTATATGTATCTGATTTATAAATTTTAACACATAGTCAGACATTCAACATAAGAAAAGAAAATCCAAAATCAACACCAATCATGTCTGCTGCTAAAAGGACATCTACCACCAGGATAAAGGACTGTAAACTAAGTACACTAACATGCTGGTATTTGTTCCCATTTGTAGGATCCACTCATCTTTTAGCTTCTTATGCCCTTCTTTTTAAGAAATAAAGATGCCACACATTATGCAAATGAGCCTGAGGGGCTCCAAACTCCATAGAGCATAAGAAGCTAAAAGAAGAGGGGCACACACCAGTATGTCAGTGTGCTTGGTTTACAGACCTTCATCCTGGTGTTATATGTCCTTTAAAGAGTAATTGTCATTTGAGATGATTTTTTTATATTGAGTGCATAGGGGGTAGGGAGTGTTGTGAACATTTTTCAGACACACTTCATTCAGAAATTCTGCATGCAAAGAAACATTGTGCCCTTGTTTAATCTCTGAGCTGAGTGGTTTTGCTGAAAAAACAGTTTTGATAATGAAGCTCTGTTGCTTCAGTGCCTGGGATGGGTCCTTTTCCTTTCACATTAGTTATGCACTGCACCAGAGGATCATGCAATCACTGTTCTCCCTGCCAGGCATAATAATCAATTGCTGCACCATCCCCTAGCTGCTGTGCATGAGTCATCTAGCTCTGTCTTGGCTGTTCAGAAAGCTTTGTGTTTAATGTGGATCCAGCTTTCCCAAGGTCCTAAATGTTATGTTTTTTAAGCACAGGGATTAAACAAGATATGTTTCTGCATCAGTGTAACTACAGCATTCTCAAGGTAGGTTTGCTTCATACTGCATCAAATCAAATGGTAGATTTTCTCTAACTACATTTAGGAATTCATATCAATTTGAGGCTCATAGATAAGAGATGATTTTCTAGGGGGAAAAGGCAAAAAAAGTCTTTACTGATTATCGACAATAAGCACTTATTTTTATTAGTAGTAATTTACTTACTCATAAAATGGTGACACGAAGCTGCAGAGGGTCGGGAGTTTTCATACTTTTTGTACTTTTTTTTTCTTTGTCTTAATTAATGTTTCGTAATTAGCAATTTTGGAAGGTAAAGAGAAATACTTTATTTGGGGCTATTACATAAAAATAATAATATACATCTAAGCTTCTGGCCTTAAAGGAAACCTGTCCCCAGGGACCTTATTTTCACTAAAGACAGATTGTAAAAGCCCATCACACTTGCAGTGCAAATCAGCCTTTTATAAGCATTTGCATTACAATATAATTGTGTGTTATAACTTACTTTGCACCCTGACAAAATCCTGGGGTAGTCACAGGGGTTGGGCTCTGGTTTGGATGCATTTAAAAAAACAACATGTGACTTGTCTCAGCTGCAGACTCCTCAGATCTCAGTCCCCAGCTTTGTGCTCCTGTACAGCTCCTCCCTCCCCTACTCATATCAGCTCACCAGGCTGTGACCTCTGTGAAGGAGCAGGAGAGAGGAGCTGTACAGGAGCACAAAGGTGAGGGCTGAGAGCTGAGGAGTGAGTAACACAGACAAGTCTCATGTTGTTTTTTGAAATGCATCCAAACCAAAGCCCAACCCCTGTGTCTACCCCAGGATTTTGTCTGGGTGCAAGGTAAGTTATAACACACAATTATATTATAATGCAAATGCTCAGAGAAATCAGAAAGGCAGATGTGCGCTGCAGGTGTAATGGGCTTCTGCAAACTGTCTTTAGTGAAAATGAGGTCCCTGGTGACAGGTTCCCTTTAACATTTAAAAATGTGGAAGAGTTTAACTCAATGGGGGGAAGTTGTTAAGACTGGGTTGAACACCAGTCTCCATATTCCCCCCAGTGCCCTCCATATTCCCCCCAGTGCCCTCCACCAGGTCAGACCTTTATAGGTAGGACAAGACGGTCACAGCCCTGCTCGCCCCCTGCCTGCCCGGTTCCCCAACGCAAAACGCCAAAAAGTGGTGCACAAAATCATGTTTGTCCCATAACTTGTACAGAACTCATTATGAGACCTCAGTCACCCAAAACCCGAATTTCAAGAACCAAACTGAGTGAGAACCCAGTCATATTGCAGAACACTCCTGATTTTAAGCCAAAACCACCCCCAATGATTAATAGCAATGACACGATTGTGACATCTTCCAATCAAAGTTACGGGATTTTGTTCAAAACCATCAAACTGAAGTCTACCTTTCTGAACGGAGGGGTAATACGGACACCCCCTCACAGTGACATCACAGTCAGGGGGTGGGGGGGGGGGGGGGGGCGAAAAACCCACTGATTTTCATGAATCCAGGGGAACCCCTTTGTTAGTCTTTTGGGGAATTCATTACACATGGATCGGCTGCCCGGAGCTTCTGCTGAACCTCCCCGTTGCGTATCACTGGAGCTGTCCCATTAGTAGGTTATTCATGTTATTCCCTCTTTATTTATGTAACTGTCTGTATGAATTGTATGTAAATTGTTTGCAACCCTTTTTTATCTGCCAAATTTATATTTTTATGAGTGTTTTGTACCTCCACGTATATTATAGTGTTAAACTTGAAAAAACTTCTGTTTGTAGCCATCTAAGTTTCTGAAGGTAATTACGTCCCCAGGTCCTTTAGCAGAGAATACGCAGTGTTACCAGTGTGCGGTGTCTATGAGGATGAGATGTCCACGGCCTTCGTGGCTTAAGTAAAATCGTGGGTGGTGGCAGTGAGTTGAGTGCTTGGGAGTAAATTTAGTGTAAAGACGCCATCTTGCATGGTGGGCGGGGCTTATGGGATAAATTGTGAGGACTCTCTAACATAAGTGTACCCCGTAATTGAACTCAAAAGCGGGGGGGGGGGGCTCATCACTTATAGTATATTTTTTTCTTCGGTTTTCAAATTAACTCAAAATCATTATAACTCAATACAAATTAATTCCCTGGTGTTTGACGGTCATTTTGATAAATATTATATATATATATATAGTGGGGCAAATGGGGCGACTATGGAAATGTTTTTTTTTACATTTTCCCATTTCTTTCTTTAATTTTTTTTAACTTTGTTTTCACCTGTAACTGTCCGTCTCTCCTCCTCTCTGCACTGCATTGCTTTAGATGAAGAACCCACTTCTCCAGTAAAAGAGGGCAAGAAAATTGTCCCAACGTGAAAAAGACGTGGCTGCAAACTCAAGACCCAAGCCCACTGATGTCTTTCATCTGTGGGTGGTTGAGATTGAGAAAAAAAGAGATTAAACCCCCAAAAATTTACAAAAAGACATTATTGTTGTTATTATTATTATTATAACTATTATTATTATAGTAATAATAATAATAATAATTATAATTATATTCATAATAATAACTCAAAAAAATTATATCTTTATGTTGTTAGTAGCTGCAGGACTGTGAAATATGGATTTCAATTTCAGGATCGTTACTTGACTTGGAGCCCTGGGGGTGAATTCTATGGTGCTCCTTGATTTTTAAAATACTCTGCCGCACAGCAAGTGTTGGATTGAGGTGCCTAGAGCTAACCAGTAAAATTGTTCTCAGCTCTCCACATCCTCTCTGCCTCTGCTATCGCTGGGGGTAGCAGACAGGCACCAAATGATGATGTCATTGTGTCTATCGGCAACACAAGATCATATAGCGGCAGAGAAAGTGGATTAGCAGAGACATTCTGGAGTATGAGGCAAAGGGAGGACCTGTTTTTTAAAAATGTGTTTATTCACACTGCAAAGGAGCAAGATGAGGGCCACAATAAGAATTTGGGGGATGAAGGGGGATCGATATAAGTCGTAGATGATGGAGGACACAAGAGGGGATGAGAGGTCACAATATGAGGAAATGAGAGGGGATGAGGGGGGACACAATGTAAGGGGGAGATGAGAAGGAGGACAATATAGGGGGATAAGAGGCCACAATATGTGGATGAGATGAGAGGCTACAATATAAGGGGAAAATGAGGGGGGGACAATAAGGTGGGGGGATGAGAGGCCACAATATGAGGAGCAGATGAGGGGGGGCACAATAAGGTGGGGAAATAAGAGGCCACAATATGTGGAGGAAATGAGAGACCATAATATAATGGGAAAATGAGGGGCCACAATATGAGGAGTTGACGAGGGGAGCTACAATATGAGGCAGAGATGAGAAGGGCCACAATATGACGGGAGATGAGAGACCACAATATAATGGGGAAGTGAGCAGGCCACAATATGAGTAGTCCACGAGGGGCTACAATATGAGGCAGAGATGAGAGGGGCCACAATATGAGGGGAGATGAGAGACCATAATATAATGGGGAAATGAGCGGGCCACAATATGAGGAGTCCACGAGGGGCTACAATATGAGGCAGAGATGAGAGGGGCCACAATATGAGGGGAGATGAGAGACCATAATATAATGGGGAAATAGACGGGCCACAATATGAGGGGTCCACGAGGGGCTACAATAGGAGGCAGAGATGAGAGGGGCCACAATATGAGGGGAGATGAGACGGTAATACATACAATTTCAACAATCGATCTCCTCACCCATGCGTCTTGCACTTAAAATAATGCTTGTACTTTCAAGTCCATGTAGCTTTAGCCAACAAAAGTGCATTTTAGCAAAACCGATCTATCAGAGTTGATCACAGTTAGCCAATAGTAAGGAACAGCCTATACATCTTCATTTCAGGTGCATTTTCCTCATTCAGAACGTTTATGTGAAAATTGACTAAGA
This sequence comes from Engystomops pustulosus, assembly GCF_040894005.1. NCBI lineage: Eukaryota > Metazoa > Chordata > Amphibia > Anura > Leptodactylidae > Engystomops > Engystomops pustulosus. The sequence goes on along the minus strand of NC_092416.1, from coordinate 6,816,717 downwards.
TTGGGTACAAGAAGACTTGTACCTTATAACACTGTACATCAAATAAATTATTAATTCAATTGGAGATATATATATATTTTTGATAAAAGGAAAGATTAGGGGCCACAATATGAGTGGAAATTATTGGGCCACAATATAAGGGGGTGATGAGTGGGGGCCACAACATAAGGAAGAAATGAGGGGCCACAATATGTGGGAGAGATGTTGGGAAACACAATGTGAATGGGAGAAGAGAGGAAACACAATATGAGCGGTTCAATGGAGAAGTCACAATATGAGGGGGGAGATAAGAGATGCAACAATGTAAGGGGGACATTTAGGGGCCACAATATTAGTAAGACACACTATGTGGGAGAGATCGAGGATGGGACAGTATGAAAGGGTAAATGAAAGGCCACAATATGAGGGAGAAATGATGAAATCCACAAATTGAGGGGGATTTGAAGGGGGCACAAAAAAGTGGGGGATTAGAGGCAACAATATTATGGGGACATGATGGAGACCACAATATGATGGGGACTTTAAAATCACTTAAAGTATAGTGTCATCTGGATAACAATATCCCACACTGTGCTCCTAAATAATATTTACCCTCCCACAACAGAACTGCTCACACTCTGCCCTCCACATCTACCCCTAACAATACACTTGATCACATTCCAAAACACGTTCTTTGTGCACAGATCAAGATTTAGCTTGTGATCCATAAATAAATCACAATACATACTGTAGCCCCTGAATAAATTATACTGTACCGATCCCCTAATTATCATATATCAAGTTCTGCAGCCCAATTTTTATGCTGAAAAAGCCTCACTGGGATTATGCTCAAGTGTTTAAAAAATGAGAGGCTGATGGGCATTTTTTAATTAGAGGGGGGGGGGGCTGCTGGGAATTTCAATAGTGAGGGGAGGCTGCTGGACATTTCATTAGTGGGGGAGGCTGCTGGACATTTCATTAGTGGGGGAGGCTGCTGGACATTTCATTAGTGGGGGAGGCTGCTGGACATTTTATTAGTGGATTGAGGCTTCTGGGCATTTTGTAAGTGGTTGAGGCTTCTGCACATTTCATTAGTGGAGGGAGGCTGCTGGACATTTCATTAGTGGGAGGAGGCTGCTGGATATTTCATTAGTGGAGGAGGCTGCAGGACATTTGATTAGTGGAGGCAGACTTCTGAATATTTCATTAGTGGAGGGAGGCTGCTGGACATTTCATTAGTGGAAGGAGGCTGCTGGACATTGCATTAGTGAGGGTGGCTGCTGGACATTTCATTAGTGAGCAAGACTGCTAGACATTTGATTAGTGGAGGGAGGCTGCTGTTAATTTTATTGGTGGGTGAGACCACTGGGTTTTTCATTAGTGGTGGAGGCTGCTGGGCATTTTGTACCCTCCAAACAGTAACAAAAATAATTTATAACTCACTCCATTTAATGACCTTTTCTACATAGTGCTGCTATAAATTATGTTTTATATAGTGCTATCCTTAAAGGGGTTGTCCACGATTAACTTTTTTTTGTACTTTTGACCCCAGTGAATATAAAATAAAAAACAATGTATACCTAATCTCCTCCAAAGCAGTCCCTTGGATAGTTCACAGGGGCAGTGTGGGTGGGGCAAGGGTTAATTAATATCAACAAAACCCAAGTGCCCTGCCCTCTACAAAACAATCTGCCAGCAGAGGAGGGGTTCTTGTGTAGCGGCACTGTGCATGCACCCATTACAGCAGCAGAAAAGTGTTTCATTGGGTTTGGGGACTGTGTGGGCTACTTCATCATCATTGAAATATTTCTGTGTCCATCTCGACTTACTCGACTTACTGTATGTTTTGTGTCATTGTCCTGCTGCAATATCATGTCATCCTTTTCATACCCATAGAACTTGATCAGACAAAGTAACTCACCTTGCAGGATGCTCACATATAGCTCATCATTGAGACCACCATGGATATTGGTCAAGGAGAAGTTGTGGAACGGCACCGTGAAGTAGTCGGGTGCATATCTTCACAAAGGGTCCGTCATGACCCGCCAAGTATAATCAATGAAGGAGGATGAAACAGCACTCCAAAAATAGTGAAAAAGTGAATATTTATTCCACCATAAATGCGACGTTTCGCCTTATCTATAAAGGCATTCTCAAGCATGGATATTGGTCAAGTATCCAACAACATTGGCTGTGAACCAACTCCATAGCATCAGGCGCTTCCACCACTGCAATGGACACTTCCTTCAATGTCTCGATTCCTCAGCCCCTTCTCCATTGCTTCTTCCAGAGCCATTTGCACCCATCTGAGGCTGACCTATTGACTCTTGTCTCATCGAGCCACAATAACCATGTTCAATCTGTTATAAACTTTCCACTATTCCAGACTTTTACAGAGGGTCACCTGGTGCTTGATGTCACTATCGTGAATTTTCTGGTGTAAATGACACCAAATAATAGAAACTTGGCACAAAAGTTGTTCAATCCGGTGGAACGTGTTGGTTTTGCCTTCTCCCAGACTTCACCCCGGACTTTACTTTTTGGGAATTGGCCTAAACTCCATTTGTGTAATAAGAGTAGATGCCAATGATGCACAAAGGACTGAGAACTATAAAGGAGGCGATGGGGTTATTTATCCTGAGGCAGCTCCTCGGCAAAGTTCTATGGGGGACATCGATCATAATATTTTCTCTTGTTTTTGGCATTTTTTTTTTGCGAAATTTCTTGTAGTTTGTAGAATTGCCTCTATTTTGTGACTTTTTTGGGTGCAAGTGTAACTCTGGCACTTAGGGGTTTAGAGCGTCGGCGCCTTATCTGACACAGTGAATGGTGGTTCTGCAGATGTTTGCACTGCCTTAAAAGTCACAAAAACTCACCTGATCATCTGAGCAGCTGCACATGAAAAACTGGTTACTGGATTAAAAGTCTTCACTTCCACAATTACATGAAAAAATACTTCAGCGCAGTTTTAAAATGTAGAAATTCACAAGTAATGACTTTATAATTTTCTGAAGGATCATCTATTTAAAGGGAACCTGTCACCAGGAGAGCCATTTTTAGCACTCCCCCAGTCCCCACAGAGCAAAGTATATACCCTGCCAAAGTGTTTTTGTATAAAAAATAGGTTTTACAGAAAAAAAAGATATGTTATATTGTACCTTTCAATACCATGTGCTGTGTGACTAGGCACTTGTCCCCTGGGAGGGGCTGGAAAGGAGCAGTTCCCCCCACCCTTGGGAAACTGCTCCTCCATGTGTCCTTTTCAAATATATGAAAACAGCCATCACTTGGCTTAGCGACTCCCCCTGCTCCTCTACAGCCAATCTCGAGTTTTTGGAGTTTTTCATATATTTGAAAAGGATTAGGCTCTTATTGAGGCTTCAGTTACAGGGGAAAACTTGTAAAAGAGAAGAAATAAAGTAAACTTAAAAGAAAAAAAAAAAGTGAAACTGTCCCCAGGAGTCTATTATGACCTCTTGAGGGACATATAGAGTAAAATATTAAATATTAAATATTCATAAACATACAAAGACATTTCCCCATATAATAAAAAAAAAAAATTACCCGCTGCACTACATAAACCATCGCCATAGTTGCCCCGTTTTTGCCCGAGACTATACATATTATATATCAAAACCACAGAAACAAAATAGGGAATTCATTAATAATGTTCATTTTGAGTTAATTTGAAAATTAAGTTATATAAATTACAAAAAAGACATTTTTACACTTTTAACCCCAAATAAAAAAAAAATAATAAAAAAAAAAGTTTAAACTTTTACTACCTTATTAACCAGCTCTATGTGTCCTGAAAAAGCACAACACAAAAAATGTAAGGTAGTCTGCAAAAAAAAAAAAGACCCATCCAGTCATTTCACTAACCCAGGGACTTCCTGCATCGTGACGTATTGCAACATGTATTGCTGTATTGATGTATTGCTGGATGGCGCCGGTGCCAGAAGCTGTAGGTGTTGGCTGTATATTAGAGCTGACACCCACTGCTAACACCCACAATGGCCCTTACACGCCATGTGTAAGGGGAATGTAAGGGCCATGTGTGCCGATTTGGACCCCCACCCACAGCACTTGCCAGGGGAGTTCCATGCTCGGATGCCAGCCCTGAGGTCTGCCAGTTCCCCGAGGCTGCGCAATCTTCTCCAGGAGCTGTAACACACCGAGCATGCACAGCCCAGTGTTGTACATCTGTATTACACTGTCTTATAGGAAGAAGAGCTTGAACAAGCGATCGGAGCATCATTTGTTCAAGGCAAACTGTATAAATAAAAATAAAAAGTTTAAAACACTTAGTAAAAACATTTTTAATACAAAGAATTAATTAAATAAAGTGAAAGTCAAAAAACACAAAATTATGAAAAAAAAACCCAGATATTTGGTAATGCTGCGTCCGTAACAATCTGTAAACTAAATCAGTAACATTATTAGACCCGCTTGGTGAACGCTGTAAATCAAAACCCAAAAAAAAAACACCAAAAATGTACATTTTTTATAAAATCCCTTCACAAAAATGTTCCAAAAAGTGATCAAAAAAGTTTATTTGTGCCAAAATGGTACCACTGAAAAGCACAACTCAACACATAAAAATAAGCCCAAAACCAGCTCCGTCAAACTAAAAAAACTAAAAGTCACGTCTCCAAAAAGATGGCGATACGAAATTAAATGAGATTTTCTCTAGATTAATTTTTCTTCAGTAGGATTGTAAAAATATGCACAAAAATATATAAATGAGTTATCACCGTAATTGTAGTGATCCATAGAATAAAGATAATATAGTATTCTTAGTGTACGGGGAACGACCCACAAAAAATACAAAAAGAAAGGAAACGAAAATTTACGATTTTCTTTTCCTCCATACATTCAAGAGTTAATAAAATGTCCTCAATAAGCTACAGACCCACTAAAATGAAGTATTTGTAAAGTGCATCTCATGTCGCAAAACATAAGCCCCTTCTATGTCCAAATTGCCAAAAAAAAATAAAAATTGTACAGCCAATAAAAATTGACATTGCATAATCAGCTCTGAGAATTTGTACATTTTTTAAAAACTATTTCATTTAGCCAAAAAAATTTAAATTTCAAAATTGCACACGATTTTGTTTCAACCCTTGTAAAACAATTAAAGGGTTAACAAACTTCATAAAAGTTGTTTTACATACATTGAGGGGTGTAGTTTGTATATTGGGGTAATTTATGGGGTTGTACTTTTATTTAAGCCTCTCAAAGCGACTTGAAACCTGAGCAGGTCCCTCAATTTTCGGGTTTCCCAAAAATTACTGATTTGCACCAAATTTCCCTGGGTTTTTGGCGCACGCGATCAGATTGTGGCGCATCGGCGCCGGCATGCACTCGACAGAAATCCGGGGGCGTGGCTGTCAGAAAACCCGACTGATTCGGAAAAAACGCGGATTTTAAAAAAGTGTCGCTCGACACGCGCTTACCTGCCTAGCAACGGACGGTGAACTCCTGTGAACTCCGATGGACTTCAGCACAGCAGCGACACCTGGTGGACATCGGGTGCACGGACCTTAGTGAATCGCTGGAAGACCCGAATCCCCGACGGAGAACCCACCACTGGATCGTGAATGGGCCCGGTAAGTAAATCTGCCCCAATGTGATATAAAAGCAGAACATTTTGAAAATCGTGAATTTTTCAAAATTTACACCAAATATCTGTTTTTTTAAATAAATAAAGGCAAAACAGACCAGCAACATTTTTTCAACTAACATAAAGTACAAAGTGTCGAGAGAAAAATCACTTGGATATGTTGAAGCTTCCGAAGTTATAACCATTTATAGTGACACAGGGCAGATTGGAAAAAATGGGGAAGGTGAAAAGTGGCTTCCGGGGTAAGGGGTTAAAGAAGCGTATAGGAGGACGTCAAAAAGGGACCTGAACATTCCGGCATACATACTATATACTACTACATACATACTCAAACATACTTCCATCCACTAGAGGGCAACACATGTCAAGGTAACCACAATAGTACGAGGGACCGATCTCAATATTGTGGTCAAGACCAACGATTGTCATGTGACCAAAAATACAAACCACATATACCTTTCACCCAGCATATGGGATCTTATAAATACATGATATGGATTCCCCAGAGTGAATATCACATGACCCAAACATGTCCAAGCCCAAATAGACAAACAGGACAATGGACGGGAGCGCCCCCTCAATGTATCTCACCCCAAGCGGCTTCGTCAGTCACTTATTGCTTCCATGTTCCAGTGGCCAGAATTGTCCTTATGACATCAAAAAGTCCCAAAGAAATGGACGCAACTTTTTTTTTTGCATCAATCAAACTTCATTTTAGTTTCCAAAAGCCTCATAAATCTGAAAAGTGATAAGAGATGGGCAAGAGTCTTTTCCTACAACCTCACATCTGATGTCACAGAGCAGCCAATGGTGAAGCCACTGACGCAGAGGAGAACATTCAACTGTATCCATTGTATGTAAATGGTAAAACATTGGAGTCATTGAAATCCTTAGAATGTGAATTAAAAAAGGACTTAAACCCCTAAAGCTGACGGCAGATCAGTGACGCAGTCAATAGAACATGATGTGAATAGTGTATCACGTCTGCTCGGACTCTGCTCCGTGATCAGACAATTTCAAATAATAAAATAAAAACCTTAACTGCTCTGGACATTTTAATAATAGGGGGCTTTGCTATGGACATTTTATTAATGAGGGGGCTCTGCTATGGACATTTTATTAATGAGGGGGCTCTGCTATGCACAGTTTATTAATTAGGGGGCTCTGCTATGGACATTTTATTAATGAGGGGGCTCTGCTCTGGAAATTTTATTAATGAGGGGGCTCTGCTATGGACAGTTTATTAATGAGGGAGCTCTGCTATGGACATTTTGTTAATGAGGAGGCTCTGCTCTGGACATTTTATAATTAGAGGGGCTTCCGTGAACATTGATGAGAGAGACTACTGGACATTTTATTAAAGAGTAGTGGCAGCATTTCCTACCCAAAACTTACAGTATATTTGAGTCAATAAGTTTTCCCAGTTTTTTTTGTGGAGAATATACATGCTTAGGCTTATACTTGAGTATGTGTGGTAGCCAGATAACAGAGTAGCTAAAAAACACATCTCCCTCTGGATAATCTATTATATCCACACCTCAGCCAATGTATGGGAAATGTGTTGGCTTGTAAAAATAATTACAGTGTGTCAGGCTAGCAGGTGTGGATCCTCTGGACCACTGCAGACGATGACACAAGCCACTACCTGGGACCGGAGTCTAAGTGGTACCCGGTTTTCACCAGAGCCCGCCACAAGGCGGGTTAGACAAGCTGCGGCGTGGTACCACCAGGTCGTTCCTCAGGCGTGACTTGTCTGCAGTGGCGGCCAAGGTAGAAGTACAGAGACGGCAGACAATCTCGTGGACAAAGTCAAGGTCAGGGCAGGTGGCAGAGGTGCAACGTCCAGACTCCGGTCCAGAGTCAGCAACAGGCGGTCCAAGCGGAAGGGTACGGGAACACAGCACACAGGACAACAGCACGAAGGAACACTGGTAACACAGGAACACGGAGGAGGTCAGGTAACACAGGAACACGGAGGAGGTCAGGTAACACTGGAACACGTAGGAGATCAGGAAACACTGGAACACGGAGGAGGTCAGGTAACACTGGAACACGGATGAGGTCAGGTAACACTGGAACACAGAGGAGATCAGGAAACTCTGGAACATGGAGGAGGTCAGGAAACACTGGAACACGGAGGAGGTCAGGTAACACTGGAACACGGAGGAGGTCAGGTAACACTGGAACACGTAGGAGATCAGGAAACACTGGAACACGGAGGAGGTCAGGTAACACTGGAACACGGATGAGGTCAGGTAACACTGGAACACAGAGGAGATCAGGAAACTCTGGAACATGGAGGAGGTCAGGAAACACTGGAACACGGAGGAGGTCAGGTAACACTGGAACACGGAGGTGGTCAGGTAACACTGGAACACAGAGGAGATCAGGTACACAGGAGTCACAGGAACGCAGAAGACACAGGAAGGCAGGAATCGCAGGCAAATCGCAGAATAGCTTTCTCTCAGGCTGTGAGACACAAAGATCTGGTAAGGGCTTGTAGGAAGAGGCAGGCTTATATAGAATTGGTGAAATGGCCAGCACCAATTAATGGCGCGCTGGCCCTTTAAATCCTAGCGAGCCAGCACGCGTACGCCCTAGTAGACCGGGACGCCTGCACCGAGCCGCGGGAGCTGCGGAGGAAGCCGCTGGAGCCGGGGAAGGTAAGTGGAGCCGGCCCCTGGACCCAGGAGAGGCACGGGTGCACCCGTGATCCGAGACACGGATCGCGGGAGGACCCGTGACACTGTGTATTTGTCAATCTTCATTGCATCCCAGTAATTACAGGCGCTAAAAATGGATTGCAATGGCTTGTAAGTAAAGGAGCTCAGAACAAATGCTTCAAATGAATTGAATATCTAGGAGGAGAACAGAAAGGTGGTAACTAAGCCATTTATTTTATTAGACATGTCCTTCTAGTTCAACCAAGGATGGGGAAGCATGAAGCAGGGCTGAGGGGAAGGGATGATTGAAAAAGATCTATATGACGATAGTTTCTTTGTATACTGTATACTGTAAGTGCATTATATATATTGAGGTGACATCTCCCTGCAGTTTCTAACCAACCAATATCATGCCTCTGAGTGCCCACCTGCCTCAGTCGTGTCATGGGGCCACAATCAACAATTGTCTTACAGGATCTTTGCTTCTATATAAGGCCTCCTAAGAGGATTAATGCAAGAACCATTCAACGGGAAACTATGAGGCCTCCTCCAATAGGTAACTATCAGGCCTCCTCCGACAGGCAACTATCAGGCCTCCTCCAACAGGTGACTCTCAGGCCTCCTCCAACAGGTGACTCTCAGGCCTCCTCCAACAGGTGACTCTCAGGCCTCCTCCAACAGGTGACTCTCCGGCCTCCTCAAACAGGTAACTCTCAGGCCTCCTCCAACAGGCAACTCTCAGGCCTCCTCCAACAGGCAACTCTCAGGCCTCCTCAAACAGGTAACTCTCAGGACTCCTCCAAAAGGTAACTGTCAGGGCTCCTCCAACAGGCAACTATCATCCCTCCTCCAACAGGTAACTATCATCCCTCCTCCAACAGGTAACTATCAGGCCTCCTCCAACAGGTAAATATCAGGCCTCCTCCAAAAGGTAACTGTCAGGCCTCCTCCAACAGGTGACTCTCAGGCCTCCTCCAAAAGGTAACTGTCAGGGCTCCTCCAACAGGCAACTATCAGGCCTCCTCCAACAGGTGACTCTCAGGCCTCCTCCAACAGGTGACTCTCAGGCCTCCTCCAACAGGTGACTCTAAGGCCTCCTCCAACAGGTGACTCTCAGGCCTCCTCCAACAGGTGACTCTCCGGCCTCCTCAAACAGGTAACTCTCAGGCCTCCTCCAACAGGCAACTCTCAGGCCTCCTCCAACAGGCAACTCTCAGGCCTCCTCAAACAGGTAACTCTCAGGCCTCCTCCAAAAGGTAACTGTCAGGGCTCCTCCAACAGGCAACTATCATCCCTCCTCCAACAGGTAACTATCATCCCTCCTCCAACAGGTAACTATCAGGCCTCCTCCAACAGGTAAATATCAGGCCTCCTCCAAAAGGTAACTGTCAGGCCTCCTCCAACAGGTGACTCTCAGGCCTCCTCCAAAAGGTAACTGTCAGGGCTCCTCCAACAGGCAACTATCAGGCCTCCTCCAACAGGTGACTCTCAGGCCTCCTCCAACAGGTGACTCTCAGGCCTCCTCCAACAGGTGACTCTCAGGCCTCCTCCAACAGGTGACTCTCCGGCCTCCTCAAACAGGTAACTCTCAGGCCTCCTCCAACAGGCAACTCTCAGGCCTCCTCAAACAGGTAACTCTCAGGCCTCCTCCAACAGGCAACTATCATCCCTCCTCCAACAGGTAACTATCATCCCTCCTCCAACAGGTAACTATCAGGCCTCCTCCAACAGGTAAATATCATCCCTCGTCCAACAGGTAAATAGCAGGCCTCCTCCAACAGGTGACTCTCAGGCCTCCTCCAAAAGGTAACTGTCAGGGCTCCTCCAACAGGTAACTATCATCCCTCCTCCAACAGGTAACTATCAGGCCTCCTCCAACAGGTAACTATCAGGCCTCCTCTAAAAGGCAACTATCAGGTCTCCTCCAACAGGTGACTCTCAGGCCTCCTCCATCAGGAAAATATCAGGCCTCCTCCAACAGGAAACTATCAGGCCTCCTCCAACAGGTAACTATCAGGCCTCCTCTAAAAGGCAACTATCAGGTCTCCCCCAACAGGTGACTCTCAGGCCTCCTCCAAAAGGTAACTGACAGGGCTCCTCCAACAGGTAACTATCAGGCCTCGTCCAGCAGGTAAATAGCAGGCATTCTCCAACATGAACTATCAGGCCTCCTCCAACAGGAATCTATCAGGCCTCCTCCAACATGAACTATCAGGCCTCCACCAACATGAAACTATCAGGCCTCCTCCAACAGGTAACTATCAGGCCTCCTCCAACAGGTAACTATCAGGCCTCCTCTAAAAGACAACTATCAGGTCTCCCCCAACAGGTGACTCTCAGGCCTCCTCCAAAAGGTAACTGACAGGGCTCCTCCAACAGGTAACTATCAGGCCTCCTCCAACAGGTAAATAGCAGGCATTCTCCAACATGAACTATCAGGCCTCCACCAACATGAAACTATCAGGCCTCCTCCAACAGGTAACTATCAGGCCTCCTCCAACAGGTAACTATCAGGCCTCCACCAACAGGAAACTATCAGGCCTCCTCCAACACGTAACTATCAGGCCTCCTCACAAAATATGAGACCATACACAGGCACTGGAAAATATAAACTTTTTTTCATAAAAAAAAGGTGTAAATCTATGAACACAAATTAAAATTATATTAATTTGTTATCCCTGTGACCAACCGAAAGATAAAGAGGAGGCGGAAGGTAGAATGAATAGTGAAAAGTGAATGGGATATTAAATAATGTCAGTGGAAAGTACAAGACCTAATAAAAATACAAAAAATATATAAATTGTCATATATAAATTGTTAATTTTTTAACATCCAGCTGATACTATACCATAAAGTGGTATTTTTAGGGGCGCGGTGTGGAGATGTGCTAAATGGGGCTGAAGATATCTGGTAGTGATTTCTGCAGTGATGAGTCATAACTGGAGAATTTGGACTGTGATTTGGTTAATGATGTTAGTGTCAGCACCCACCTACCTTAACATTTATAATAACTGATGACAATAACACCCCACCCTGGGGCATCACAGCACATACACAAAGGAGACTTGGCTGAATGACATTGTGGAAATAACTGTGCGAAAATATACACCCTGAGGGCTGTTTACACAGAAGGTTTGTCAGTGATTCCAGTACTGATAGGAGACAGGTAGAAGTGGTGTTTAGTACCTTACAGGCAAAATGACGTCTCTTTCTAGTAGAGAATGTCACGAGGGCTTCTGCCGGATGTGAGTAATTACTAGAGAATTTGCTTCCAGATATTTTCAGCTCTGTGCAGCATCTCCGCACTGCAACTAAAAAGACCACAGTCACTTACAGCAGTACAGTGTGGCCAGAATAATATCAAGCACAATATTTATCTCCTACAACACAACTGACCACACTGCGCCCCTAAAATATATCAAATATACCCCAATTACAAATCAAATCTGCCCCTTTTATATATAACAATTTAGATTGAGACCCATAAATATATTACAATACATACTATAGCCCCTTGATAAATAATACTGCCCCCTATCCCCCATTAAATTGAATGGTGCTGCTAAATTAACTACATAATAAATGGTTCCTCTATGAATTATTATATATATGGCTCTTTCCAATGAAACACTTTAATACTAAATATTGCCACTATTAATTCATTAACAATGTTTTAAATACTGTTGTGATACCCTTAAAGAGATTGTTCAGAAATATTGTTATTGTACTATTGGCCTCAGTTGGAATAAATAATGACAGTACCTTCCACTTCTCCCCTCTGGCTGTTGTTGGATGAGGTTATGTCAATAGTTTGGAGCCGCTACAGTCAGCAGCGACAGGGGACGTCTTACTATGTGATGCCACTTCTGAGTCCTTGTAGATAGAGGCTGGCGCTGATGGCCCGAGCTGCACCAGGGTACAGTAAAGAGGTAAGTATAGAACCAGTCAGCAGAAATTTACCTTTAAGACCACTACCAGTGTGATGTCAAGCAGTTGACACCTTCCTGATTATGATTTTTCATGGCCCAGAGTTTTAAATCAAATATGAAATGAGGTGTTAATGGGTTGGATAAAGTCACAGAGGAGGAGAGTTTGGCACTGAAGTCAAGCTCTCCAAGCTCTCCTTGCCTCAGCCAAGCTCTCCTTGCCTTAGGACTTCCTCTCTGCTGTAATTAGGGTCATCAAACCCCAGATTACAAGAGAGCCTATAAGTGATGTCCTTGATGTCCACACAAACATGCAATTTACCAAAGGAGGCAACCTGAGGCAAAACGAGCTGGACTTAGGTGCTGAAGTCTCTATCCTCCATTTACTTTAGTTGGCCAATCTACATCTCACCAAAGTTCTGGATGATGCCGCCATGCTGGGCTTGAAAGAAACATGATGGTGTTATTCTGTTTCCAAATATATTAGTAGTGGTTTATTAGGTCAATTTCTACTGACAGGTTCCCTTTAACCCTGGAAAACCCCTTTAATATTCTTATTTTATATTCAGTGCCCTCCAAACAGTTATTTCATATTCAATGCACCAATGACATTTTATACATATTGCCCTAATTGTATATATCAGCGCTGGCACAGGGGACGGGTGGCCGTGCCTGGCTGGCGGATGTAATCGGAGGGGAGTTTCCGTGCATTTATTTATTTATTGTTTATGTCCACAAGAATTTTTTTCATAATACAAACCAGTTATCACCGGGTAATTTACTATATGCAAAAGGCTCCTCTAATGAATCAGTGCAAAATATTCTGTGCAGAAATCTCCCCAGCAGTAGTGTCCACAGTAGGAGTTGTATCCTTCAGTCTAATACGCCTAAACATATAAGAGAGGTCACATTCAAACGTAAACCAATCCACCTTATTTCGGGGAGAAGAGCGCAGTCCTTTGTCAATAGACATAATTCAGTTTCAGTCAATTGTTTAGATTATATATTCACCACAGTTCACAGTTCAGTTGGTCTTTGGTTTCACCCTCTCCGGGAAATTTCTTGGGGATCTAGTCTGGATCAAGTTGAATAACCTCTTGGAGTTTTGTTTATGCTTCTTCCCTTTATTTCTGTATTTTTTGCCTTGTCTTTTTGGCCTAAAAAAATTGGTGGCAGACCAAGGTGTGGCAAGTGTATCATCCGATCGTCACAAGTTCCCCTGTGACCCATATCCTCGGGCGCAGGTGCAGGTGCATCCGTGTACCTCCGTGTGCCCTAGTATGTAACTCACCTTTCCTGGCTCCAGCAGTCGTGGCATCTCCGTGATGCCCACGCTCCGTGCACTTTAAAGGGCCAGTGGGCCTATAATTAGTGCTGGACAGCTGCCTGCTCTGTTACATTCCGGCCCTTTCCTGTGTCCCCTGCCGAATCTTTTTGCCTGATAGACTTAGAGAAAGCTTGTCTGATGCCCTGTGCAATTATCCTGATTTCCCATTGTGACCTCGATACCGCTCCTGTCCTCGCTCCTGTGCTGCCTGTCCTGATCTTCTGGTACGTCTCCGACTCTGTTCTTGTGCTGCCTGTCTCGCCCTCCTGCCTGACGACGATCGCGCCTGACGATTCTGTACTTCCGGACAAAGTCGCGCCTGTGGAATGACCTGGTGGTACCATGCCGCAGCAAGTCCAACCCACTTTGCGGCGGGCTCTGTTGAAAACCGGGTGCCAGTTAGCCTCTGGTCCCAGAGGTAATCGTCCCCGGTGGTCCAGAGGATCCACTACCCCTGGAGCCTGACACCGATGATTCTGTTTCTGACATGGTGTGACCCCGCCTCTGCCGATTTCTCCTAGGAAAAGGCTTAATGGGGAGAATATTATCATTGGCCGGCCATTTACATACAGTTGCCTTTTTATAGTCCTCAACGTCCCTCTGCCATTTCTGGCATCTGCCGATACTATTCATATGGCATTTCAAAGTTTAAAATGATAAGACAAAAAAGACGTCAAGGGAGGAAACATAAAGGAAATTACAAGAGGTAACACAAGTAAAAATTACAGCAATAACAGCAGATTAAAAACATACTCACAAAAGAGCGATAAAAATGTGTGTATAAAACTCCAACATGGGACGTCAGAGAACTCCAACATGGAGGGCGAGAACGTGCAGCTGGCGTCCCATGTTGGTGTTTTACATGCACATTTTTTTCGCTCTTTTGTGAGTAGGTTTTTAACACACGGAAGCAAGAGAATCGGGAGCTCCGGTCAGAACTTATTCACTAGGTTACACAAGTCACACAAGGGAGGGAAACCGGAAACCAACCAGTGGTGAACATATCAACCAAACAATTGACTGAAACTGGATTATGTATTTTAACAAAGAAATGTATTTATCTCGCGAAAAAAAGGAGGATCGGTTTACATTTCAATGTGATCTTGTTTCTGTGTTTATATGTATTAGACTGAAGACATTTTTTGGGAATCCTGATACTTCAACTAACGTGAACCCAACTGTTGGCGAGATCTCTGAACAGAATGTTTCTTTGAAGCAGACGCGATAGGTCTCAGTCTCCTAAATCCACTTCATCCATCTCAAATAATTTAGTTGAGACCTTTATACAGATGGTAAAGGATAAGATTGTACAAATGAAATGTTTGCCCCCCGAGCACTTGGCGATGCACATGACCTTACAATCAAACCGGCCGATAAAGGGGGAGCGATTGTCGTTATGGACAATGAATCCTAATCGTAAAATTCATTCACTTTCTTTGAATTTGAAAAATGAATTAGATATGAATTAATAATAAGAGATTAGTTGATAATTTAACCTTATTTATTACCTTATGTGTTTGAGCTCATAATGATATCACCCAACTGATCAAAGCGTCTACATTGTCTTCATAGCCTGTACACTCAGTGTAACATCTCCTACACCACAACCATTGGATCTACCACCAGTAACTATCCAACCTATGGCTACAGCGAGTAGCAACCAGCACCTGCCTTACAGAGAGTCCATTGCATCCATGTTACACACTGTCTGGGAAATGGGTAACAACGTTTGTAACTTTGGACTTTCAGGAACATCATTACGTGGGACTTCCATGATTTTATATAGAGGCAGTCCCCGGGATACGTACAAGATAGGGTCCATAGGTTTGTAATTAAGTAGAATTTGTATGTAAGTCGAAACTGTATATTTTATAATTGTAGTTCTAATTTTTTTTTATTGTCCCAGTGACAATTGGATTTTCAAAAATTTTTTACTGTTATGGGACCAAGAATTATCAATAAAGCTTCATTACAGACACCTTACAGCTGATCATTGCAATCTGGGACTATAGTAACATCCAGAGAGGTCACCAGAGGTCACAGTGGGCAGAGGGGTCCGTCTTTTACTAGGGGTCGTCTGTAAGTCGAGTGTCCTTTGGTAGGGGACCGCCTGTATAATCATCTCATACACAAACTTATATACTCAAGAAAGAAGGAAAATTAGATGGGAGCTCATGTAGTGCAAGTTACCTTTAGGCAAATAGGAGGCAGAAAGTAATCCGAAAAATCAATACATTTGAAAAATCAATAAAATTGAAAAATGCTAATTTTGAAAGGGAAAGGGAGCGCATTTTAAATTTTATGGCTGTGGAATATAGGCGCCAAAATGGGGGATTTCACTCCAAAGAAATTAGGATACCGGTGACCAGAAATGTCCTATGTCACCATAGATTCTGCTATCCAGGTTTTTTTCTGATGAATCTGAAAGGCAAAGGAGCAAGAGGGTTACATTTTATGGCTCAAATTGAAGGGTTAGAAAGAAATTAGGATTTGAGTGCAAAAATGTCACCAGACAAGTTCAGGATTGAGATATAGATTCCTCGCGTTTGATCCTGTGGGGGATATTGAGGAATTTGAAGGGGAAGGGGGAGGTTGCTTAATCTTCTGCGCTTTCATCCGCCTTCTCCAATGTGAGGAACAGATGTGGAAATGTCCCTCCTTCAGCCTTTATCTCACACAGAAATCTGGAAAGTGATCTCAACACTTCATCAGACAGGTTTTAAAATGTTGGGACTCAGGTTATACAGGTTACAGAGTGATCCTGACTTGTAAACATAAGAGCAAAAGGGCCCAAAAAAGCTCCATCATTACCCACCATGCCATCCTACAAGTACATGCCATGCTGGGGCCTGCACCCAACCAAGAAATGTGGATAGTCATCAGGCAATTTTTAGGGGGGTGTTCAGGACGGTGTCCCACACACTAGTGCCCTGGTCTCAGTGGTCAGGGTACAATAGAAGGCTGCAGCTTCAGCAATATGATAAATTAGCGGAGTCTTACTGATAAAAGTAGGAGCAGGTAGCAGTAAATGTGTGAACATCACTTGTCCACACGTCATGGGACATTTGTAATGGCAGAATGAAATCCTGCTCGACCCACACTTGACAAATGTAAGTCGTTCCACACTTAGAAGGTAAAAACGTGTTCATCTTGGGTAACAATGCCTCCCAGCACACTGAACATCCGTTCTGATGCCACACACGGGTCGGGCAGGATCTCAACTGCAGGATTCCAGGATCTCGGATGTGGGGGGGGCCATAGAAATGCCACCGGCTGCTGGTTCATCTTCTGCTCCATGTTATGTTGCCGTTGACTGGTTTAATCAGTTTGGAGGGTGGAGGTCCTATGTGAGTCTGAGCTGTGGACTATGTTTTAACGGCTGAAATAAAGAATGTTTTTACTGGTGATTGAAGAGTGTCAGAGGAATTTTTTTTATTACTAGGCTAGGCACCGGGTATTACAAGACATTTGGGTGAGTTGCCATACCTTCTGGCCCATCAACCAGCTTTTCATCTTAGGTTACGGATGTTTGAAGTGGCTCACGGGCTGTGGTCACCCGCTGGAACTGATCGTGGTGGTTAACCCATTAAATGCCACCAGCAAAGCTTTGGGGTTGGTGTTTTCCACCAGGTCTGTCATTCAGCGTAATCAGTCGAAGTGAAACCTTTATGAGGCCGCCAATCACTATTGTGATAATATAAAGCCTTGTGCTTATTTATATTCACCAGTCCAATATACAATGAATGAAGTGGCAGGATCATTCTTGAACTGGGGTGATCATATTTATTGTGTTAGAGTACATTTTTTAAGTCAAATTCGGATCCCTGTATGAGCGGCCAGGGAGCCTCAAAGACTACCTGCTGTCAAGCGGCTGAAAATCCAGAAATGCAGATAAATATTAAAATAATAAAAAGAAAACAAATAATTCATACGTCTATATATATATATATATACACTCACCGGCCACTTTATTAGGTCCACCATGCTAGTAACGGGTTGGACCAGCTTTTGCCTTCAGAACTGCCTCAATTCTTCGTGGTATAGATACAACAAGGTGCTGGAAGCTCCTCAGAGATTTTGGTCCATATTGACATGATGGCATCACAAAGTTGCCGCAGATTTGTCGGCTGCACATCTATGATGCGAATCTCCCGTTCCACCAAATCCCAAAGATGCTCTATTGGATTGAGATCTGGTGACTGTGGAGGCCATTTGTGTCCAGTGACCTCATTGTCATGTTCAAGAAACCAGTCTGAGATGCTTCCAGCTTTATGACATGGCGCATTATCCTGCTGAAAGTAGCCATCAGATGTTACAGGGTACATTGTGCTCATAAAGGGATGGACATGGTCAGCAACAATACTCAGGTAGGCTGTGGCGTTGTACCAAGGGGCCCAAAGACACCATGACACCACCACCACCAGCCTGACCCGCTGATACAAGGCAGGATGGATCCATGACACCACCACCACCAGCCTGAGCCGCTGATACAAGGCAGGATGGATCCATGACACCACCACCACCAGCCTGAGCCGCTGATACAAGGCAGGATGGATCCATGACACCACCACCACCAGCCTGAGCCGCTGATACAGGATGGATCCATGACACCACCACCACCAGCCTGAGCCGCTGATACAAGGCAGGATGGATCCATGCTTTCATGTTGTTGATGCCAAATTCTGACTCTACCATCCGAATGTCACAGCAGAAATCGAGACTCATCAGGCCAGGCAATGTTTTTCCAATCTTCTACTGTCCAATTTCGATGAGCTTGTGCAAATTGTAGCCTCAGTTTCCTGTTCTTAGCTGAAAGGAGTGGTATTCTGCTGCTGTAGCCCATCTGCCTCAAAGTTGGACGTACTGCGCGTTCACAGATGCTCTTCTGCCTACCTTGGTTGTAACGAGTGACGATTTGAGTCACTGTTGCCTTTCTATCAGCTCGAACCAGTCTGCCCATTCTCCTCTGACCTCTGGCATCAACAAGGCATTTCCGCCCATAGAACTGCCGCTCACTGGATGTTTTTTCTTTTTCGGAACGTTCTCTGTAAACCCTAGAGATGGTTGTGCGTGAAAATCCCAGTAGATCAGCAGTTTCTGAAATACTCAGACCAGCCCTTCTGGCACCAACAACCATGCCACGTTCAAAGGCCACAAATCACCTTTCTTCCCCATACTGATGCTCGGGAGAACTGCAGGAGATTGTCTTTACCATGTCTACATGCCTAAATGCACTGAGTTGCCGCCATGTGATTGGCTAGTTAGAAAGTAAGTGTTAATGAGCAGTTGGACAGGTGTACCTAATAAAGTGGCCGGTGAGTGTATATATATATATGTCTAAATAAAAGAGGAAAGACCAATTCCCTTTGTACAGAAAATATTTTTGCAGATCTGACCTCCTCAGGTCAGTCTGGTGATGACCAACCAAACAGGTAAAGGGAGTTTGACTTTCGACTAGCTGAGGTCCTTATTACCTGCCTTAGATCAACAAATATAATCCCAGATACAGACCGCCCCCTGATGGGAGCCCGAGAGTCCAGAGGCTGCAATATAAGGAGCTTCAGCAGGAAGGACTCAGTGTTCTACAAGAGCGGCTGAGATGGACAACCTTCCCGCACTCGTCTTTCTGTTGCTGGTCCTCATTCACCAGGGTAAGTTTGATGCTCAATATTTATATTTATTTAAAGGTGTAAGAAAATACAATCAGTTCTGAGGTGCAGATGGACGGGCAGCCGGGCAGCCGGGTGGGGGCAGCTTCATGAGATGTTGATATTAGGCTGGTGATACAAGATCATGACCGGATTTCACAGAGCCAAAATAGTACTGGAAATGAGACTCCTTACTAGTGTCCTCTGATGCAAGGAATCAGTGAAAACCATCCAGTATATCATTTTTTTCACATTGCTGTGTGGTGTCAGATTTGGGCTTTCTAGACTTTTCCAGACTGTTTTCGCTAAACTTTCTCCCTGAAGAATAATTTTGCTTACATTTATGTTTCTTTTAGAATCAGGGAAAAAAAACTAAAATGTCACGTCCTTGGTTTGGGTCATTGGTGGGGCCAGGCTTCTTGGCTGGACTAGTTGCCTTTAGGCAGTGTCAGACTGGCCCAGCAGAGTCCAAGAGGATCCTCCGGTGGGCCCTGGTTCAACCATATTGAATACTGAACCCCAGAGGTCCAATAGAAGGCACCCCAATTTGGAAGCAGCTAGAATCTATTTCCTGGTGGATAATGAAGAGTGGGCCCCAGATTAATTTTCTCTGGTGGGCCTAAGACAACCCAGTCCAACACTGCCTTTAGGTACCAGAGGGCAGATCCTGAAGGCCTGGATCTCTGTATCACATACAGCACCTGAGAACTGCCGCTCTATTCACTCTGTAGAGAAGGGTTAATTGCAATTTTTACATCTAAATTGGTTTTAAGACCAATAAACTTGGGATTAATTACATGTGGTTATTGTGTCCCTTAAAATATTTTCTTGTAACAGGTCACTGTTTGAACTGCACTCGATGCAGCAGCACCGGCTATAATTGTACTGGACCCTCGGAGACCTGCACTACAGGGGAAGTCTGTATTTCATTTTTTTATCAACATAGTGGTGAGTTTATAGATGAAATATTCCGATTTTCTTGTCACTTTCTGAAAGCTTTAAAAAAAAAAAATTACAGAGATCTTAGACGAGTGGAAGGATGTCCTGCCCCTGGGGGCTCACAATCCATATGGGGGGTTAGGTGGAGAAACGAGGTGAGGGAGCAGAGCAGTTGTTGTGTGTGGGTTTTCAAGACTTGTTTGAAGGTTTGGAAGGTGAGGGACAGTCTGTGGTAGAGAGTTCCAGAGTCTGGGGGAAGCACGGGAGAAGTCCTCGATGCGGTTGTGAGAAGATCGGATGGTAATAGAGAGAAGCTGAAGGTCCGGTGAGGAGCGGAGATTACGTGTGGGGTGGTATTGGCTGATAAGTTCGGTGATGAATGGAGGGGACAGGTTGTGGACGGCTTTGGAAGTCATGGTTAGTATTTTAATGATGGGTAACCTCCTGGGAGAAGGGTTTTGCAAAAGCCCAAGAGGGCATGGACTAGTAGGATTAAGGAAGGGTCAGGAGATGTTGTAGTAAGGGCCTGGATGTGAGGCTTATAGGATAAGGCAAAGTCAAAGATGTCTCCAAGGCAGCCGTGAAATATGGTGGAAGAGGAGAGGTGTTAGGAGGATAGTTCCAGATGGAGATGTTGTTCCACAAGTTTCTCTAACCTCATCTCTTGACTGTTGTTCAAGTTAACAAAAGTCAAGTTAACTTCTAGTTAACTAGTTAACTGCGGATTTATCAGCCTTAACAAGACCACCTCCAGCGTCAGCTTACATACCCCAAAGAAAGGTATGTTAAGGTCAAAATGACCATTGTGAAATAGTAGGTTTCCTTTAAATCAAATAAAAACCTTAAAGTATAAATCACCCTTTTTCCTTATAATTGATTTAAAAATAACTAGTGATGAGCGAGTATACTCGTCCGAGCTTAATGCTCGGTCGAGTATTAGCATACTCGGACCGGCTCGTTGCTCGGACGAGTATTTGCCCTGCTCGATAACGAGCATTTAATTTAAAAAAAAAAAAAAGTAAAGAACAGTAAAAAACTGTGCAGAATAGATTGCAGATGTTCGCGAACATCTGAGATCTGTTCCGGAGACACGCGTGCAGAACGGTGTTCTCCGCAATAGTATTCGAAGAACAATATGTGTAGAGAACAACTTGCAGATGTTGCCAAACATCTGCAGGTTGTTCTTCACACATATTGTTCTTCGAATACTATTGCGGAGAACACCGTTCTGCACGCGTGTCTCCGGAACAGATCGCAGATGTTCGCGAACATCTGCAATCTATTCTGCACTGTGTTCTTTCACTGTGTTCTTTTAGTGAAAACATCTGCATTGAACAGTGCTCGTTCAGTTTTTAATTTTACTAAAAAATGCTCGGGTCTCCCATTGATTTCAATGGGGCTCGTTACTCGAAACGAGCACTCGAGCATCAGGAAATGTTCGGCTCGAGTAACGAGTACCCGAGCATTTTAGTGCTCGCTCATCTCTAAAAATAACCCAAAAATAAATAAATAAACCTACGAATCATCACCACGTCCCATCTGTGAGATCTATCCAAATGTGAACATGATTATTCCTTCCTGTGAATGTTCCAGTACAAGGCATTGACTATTACATAGTCACACTGGGAAGTAAAGTTTGTTACGCAAAAACCAAGCCCTCATACAGCTCTGTGCATAGAAACTTTTAAAAAAAGTTTCGATTGTTGAATGTGGGAAGTGAAAAATGGAAACAAAAAAGGGCCAATCCATCCTGACAAGCCATGGACATTACTCATAGATCTAGGCACCGGAACTGTGGTATCGTCTTTGATATCCGTGGCCTCCTTCCTTCTAGAATCAACTTTTATAATTATGCTGATTCCCAGGCTGTTACACTGTATCTCCTGCTCAGTGATTCTCCCTTACTCCGCCTTATGTAATCTCACTGCAACACAGAAAGTGCCCGCACACAATTGGAGGGGGAAGTGCTCCTGCACAGTGTAACAGCCTGTGGAGCTACAGTAAGGCTCCGGTAATAGCCCCCCAGGAGCTCCTCAGGCTCATTAGTATCATTATAAAAGTTGATTCGAGCAGGAAGGAGGCCATGGATAAGAACGGTAAGAAGATACCACGTCCCGGTGCCTGGATCTATGAGTAATGTCCCCGGATTATCTTGATGGATTTTGATTTCCTTTAATTGGTTACATTTAGATTGAATGTATTTATCTATCTATTCAATTATTTGTGTATTTTTCTGTATATTCATGTGTTTCCGTAGTTCAGGGCAGCGCTATTCAAAGACACTGTGGGTTATCCTTTATCTGTAACTACTCCTCCTCCATGATCTCTGAATCCAGTAAAGAAGATGAATTGTACAGCTGCTGTACGGAGGATGACTGCACCCCCCCAGCACCCACAGGTATGTACATTGTAGCACTAGAGTGTCCTGGCCTCACAACTGATATTGTTTGTGTAATGAAAAGTTATTCAAGTGGACAACCCCTTTAAGTCCATCAGTGGCTTCAGTTTTCCAGAGAGGTTGAGTGCCTAAAGGTATTGTCCAGCCGTCCTGGGTGGCCCAAATGTGCTGCATTCATCAACAACACATCCTGGGCTTCCTGGTTCTGCCGGAGAAGAAATATCCTGTCTAATGAATCTTCCAGTTCAAGGGAACCCTGGAGGGAAGCTCCAATGATAATGCAAATTTCTCCTCCTTCTTCAGTGTCCACAATGCGCCAATACGATTGAAAACCGTGCAATAAGGAGCAATAGATTGTTAAGAGAATTGCCTCGTCAGCTCTTTGTGATAAATTGATGGGTCCTTGGCTGTAGTTTGGGCACCCGACCTCTAAAAGCTTCCCCATCGCTGTCATAGAAGATGAAGTTGAGTTGGAGATTGAGGCAATCTAATTCCGAATCTTCTCCTGATCAGTGAGGATCACATTCAGCCGGATCCTCACCGATCACATTTATATCCTATTCTGAGCATAACAGTTTAACTTGAGCCCCCTCGGACCCCAGTGCCATGTGCACACACCGGCCGGGCAGGTCAATCGTGTTTGCTCCTTGGGAGTGGATGGACAATGACAATGGACAATGACAATGGATTCTTGTTTCTTTGTGTAAATAAAAGGATCGCACTGTTGAGATGTAACCTTATCCGGGGGAATCCTGTGACACGGGGGGTTTGGTTACTCTCGGAGCAGTAATATTTTTTGTTATTTTTATTGGAACAATGTTGTTATAATGAGTGTAAGAACATTCCTATTCTCTTTACTTGCAGGGATTGCCAATGGATTCCAATGTCCGGTGTCCTCTTCTTATGGAAATTACTCGACACAAGTCCTGGAATGTAAAGGAAATCAGAACAAATGCTTCAATGTAACAGATATAGGTATCGGAATAAGATCTTGTCTTATATTTTTTAATTTTTAATAATTAGACATTTTCCTTACAATAAGATTAAATAATACTGTCCCAATTGTATCAACACAAAACAAAATTGAAGTTTTTGACTTCTCAGGATTTTCCAGTAATCTCAAGTTATGGTCACAGGTTAGGGAAGTGATATCTAACTTATGACACGCCCAGACATTTTTAGGGACACATAGCAGAATGATAGCATCCAGGGGCAGAGCCACTAATGGAGGTAAAATAGCCGCCGTTCACACTGCCCTCTCAGCAGAAGAGTTGTCCCACCTCTGGAAGCTGATGCTGGCCACTCGCTGCTCTGGCTTCACTGCCTGACATCGTCATCATCCGGAGGTGGAGAATCACAGCCAACACAGTTTACACAGTCAAGTTTCAATATTTGCAGATGATACTAAGCTGTGTAAAGTAATTAATACTGAGGCGGACAGTATAGCATTACAGAGGGATTTATTGAAGCTTGAGGAGTGGGGAGAGAAATGGGTGACCACAACTGACCACACTGTGCCCCCACAAATATCATAAATACCACTCAAACCACAACTGACCACACTGTACCCCCCACATATCTCATATATACCCCTCACACCACAACTGACCACACTGTACCCCCACATATATCATATATGCCCTCACACCACAACTGCCCACACTGTACCCTCATATATATCATATATACCCCTCACAATACAACTGACCACACTGTACACCCACATCTATCATATATACCCCTCACAACACAACTGATCACACTGTGCCCCACATATATCATATATACCCCTCACACCACACCTGTCCATACTGTGCCCCCACATATATCATATACACCCCTCACACCACAACTGACCACACTGTTCCCCCATATATATCATATATACCCCTCACACCACTACTGAACACACTGTGCCCCCACATATATCATATATACCCCTCACACCACAACTGTCCACACTGTGCCCCCACATATATCATATATACCCCTCACACCACTACTGAACACACTGTTCCACCATAAAAAAGATGTGACAATAAGGACATTGATTGCTGTATAATAAAAATGAGTGGGCCCAATGTCGGGTTCAGCTGCTTGACCCGGACATATTGCTGAAGTTGGAGCCAATCCATCAAATTGACCTTGGAATTTAACAATGGGGCATATTTACTTACCTGGTCCTGTCGCGATCCCGTGGTGTGTTGTCCAACGAGGATTCAGGTCTGCCATGATTTCTTAAGATCGTGTGCCCAAGTTCCTGCATCCGTCGCTTCTGCGCTGAGGTCTGCGGAGTTCACCTGCTTCTTCCCGGTTCTTGTAAGTGCTTGTCTTGCGACACAATTCTAAATGTTAAATTCTACACGTTGTCTGAATCTGTCGGGTTTTACGATGGCCGGCCCCCCCCGATTTCCTTAGTAAATGAGCCCCAATATGTCTGGGTTAGGATGGCCAGACCCAACCATTGGGTCTTCTCATCTCTGTTGGAGAGAAATCAAAGCCCAAATACATGTAGAGGCATCAAGTAGCCAAATGGTCCAATTGTAGAAACAGAACACAAAGAACAACGTTTTGTTGGAATTTGTTAATATTTGACCTTTCTTTCCTCTTTTTCGGCTATAAAGCTCCAGCTATAGAGCCGCTCGGCCTGTACATGGGGATCTACAGAAATACTCGTGTGTAACATCATATCTTTTTATCTCTCCACAGAAAATAATTCTACAATATTTGGTTGCGCTTCTGATACATTCTGCTCGTTAAATTCTGATGCAGTCATTTGTCAGAGCCCAATGGGCAAATCCATGAGCGATTCTTCTACTACAACCAATTCATCCATTATACCCCCAGCTACAACCAATCCATCCATTATACCCCCAGCTCCAAGCAACTCATCCATTATACCCCCAGCTACAACCAATCCATCCATTATACCCCCAGCTACAAGCAATTCATCCTTTATACCCCCAGCTCCAAGCAACTCATCCATTATACCCCCAGCTACAATCAATCCATCCATTATACCCCCAGCTACTAGCACTTCATCCTTTATACCCCCAGCTACAAGCAATTCATCCATTATACCCCCAGCTACAACCAATCCATCCATTATACCCCCAGCTCCAAGCAACTCATCCATTATACCCCCAGCTACAACCAATCCATCCATTATACCCCCAGCTACTAGCACTTCATCCTTTATACCCCCAGCTACAAGCAACTCATCCATTATACCCCCAGCTCCAAGCAACCCATCCATTATGCCCCCAGCTACAAGCAATCCAACCATTATTCCCCCAGCTACAACCAATCCATCCATTGTACCCCCAGCTACAAGTAATTCATCCATTATACCCCCAGCTACAAGTAATTCATCAATTATACCCCCAACTACAAACAATTCATCCATTATACCCCCAGCTATTAGAAATCCATCCATTATACCCCCAGCTACAAGCAATTCATCCATTATACCCCCAGCTACAAGCAACTCATCCATTAAACCCCCAACTCTAAGCAACTCATCCATTATACCCCCAGCTACAAGCAATTCATCCATTATACCCCCAGCTACAAGCAACCCATCCATTAAACCCCCAACTCTAAGCAACTCATCCATTATACCCCCAACTACAACCAATTCATCCATTAAACCCTCATCTGCAACCGTAGCTCCTAGACCAGGTCCTTCCCGTCCCCACAGTACTGCGGCCCCCTCTTCTCAATCTCAAGGTCTCTTATTTCTGTTTGGACTATTTTCTGTATATGTTTCATTTTGATAAACTGTAAGGGCGAAGCCGATCACTCACTACATGGATAGACTGGGAATTTATGTATTAGTTACATTTTTCTATAGCTCCTGCACTTCTCCTGTCTATGGGTGGTGCTGGATGTTACATCTCTGGACCAGACCCAGTCCATGGATAAAGACCCCCTAAAATATGAAAATAATTGATTCCTTTATATATATAGTGTACAAAGATTACATATCGCTGCACAGAGCTTATCACAGCAGTCCCTGTCCCCAACGGGGCTCACAATATAATCAACCTATCAGTATGTTTCGGAGTGTGGGACGTAAACAGAGGACCCGGAGGAAACCTGTGTAAACACGGAGAGAACATACAAACTCTCTGCAGATGGTGATCTGGATGGGACTCGAACCCAGGATACCAGCATTTTAAGACTGTAGTGCTAACCACTGAGCCACCGTGCTGTTGACATATGGTCCCCTGATTCTCTCCTTCCCTTCTACATGATCAGCTCATCCATATGTTCACAGAGATAATCACAGTCAGAACAAAGGACAAAAGGATGGGGCTATTCCTATCTCCCTCACATTTGCCATCTGAGGAGAGTTGGGAGCCCAATATTTGTTAGATGGGTGACCGAAATTTTCATACTTTTTAATGACCTTATTTCATCTAATGTGTATGGGGCTCTAAGAGTTGGACTTGATCAAGAAGCCTTTGGTTTTCTCTTCTTGGTTATATTTTTTGGTTCTGGTCATTGAGATGCCAGTTACCGATCCTCATCTGTGCAGCCCTGCGCCGGGGGAGTAGAAATGGTTTCTTCCAAAAGTCTTTGCCAAAATAAATAGAATTGAATATTTGAATAAATTGTGATTTTGATTAAACTGGTCGCACAAAGGGGGGAACGGATCTTTGCAATCATTACACCTTTACACAATTCCATTTTTTTTATCTGATTTTATCAAGTGAATTTCTGTATGTTGTTCTATTATTTTTTTTTTTGTTCATAATAATGGGGTTTTTTTGCATTTGTCGAAAATTGTTATGTTTTTGGTGCACATGACCCTCTAAGTTAATCTTAATAAATTTGGTAGTTGTTTTTGTCATATTCGTATATCAGTGGGTGACTGGAGTCATTTTGTGTCACAACTAGCGTCTAACCGAAAATATGCGCCAAATCACAAATCATGAATTTAGGTCAGTATTGTGAAAACTAGTCTAAGAAAGAAATAATGAATTTGGCACTGTGCTGTGTTCATTTGCCGCAAAAGAAAGACGTAAAACAGCATTTGTACCAAAACTGTGCTAAAACAACGAAAAAAAAAACATTAAAAAATTCCCCCCTCTTAGTGTGTTTAAAGGGATTTGCCCATGAAAGAAAGTTCTCAAGTGTTAATGCCATATGTACAAAATAACTTACTTTACAATTTTAGCTCCTATCACTCAGTGATGGTCAGTGTAAGATTCCAGAGTGTGAGCGGGGACACTCTAAGTAGATATTTCATGTTTCCTCTGTGCTATGAGATGCTGTGTGCTGACTATGTACTTAGATTATCAGGGTCCAGGTTTGTGTATAGTTTTGTTTAGCTTCTGAACATTGTAATAGTATCTGACAGATAGAAAGAGAGATGAGACAGATCAGAGTCATAAGTTGGAAATAACACACAATGAAACACTTCAGCTCTGCAACATCCCAGCTATAACACATACAGAGTGCCTCCCTCCCCTGGATAAAGACCTTATTAAACCAAGAGAAAAAGTTGTGGAGCGGCACCGTGTAAAAGCAGAAGGGTGCAGGTCATCGTCAGGGCCTGACAAACCCCACCAGTATAAACAGAGATCGATGGATGAAGCAGCACTCCAAAGAAAATAAAGTGAAAACTTTTTATTCCACCGTGGATGCGATATTTCGTCTTTTCTATAAAGACACTTTCAAGCATAGTGAGGGGTGCTGGTTCTTTTATTATTTTACTGATACATTTACAGCAAATAATCCGAGCAGAAATAAGAGGAATGGAGAATAAATGGCGTGGGCAGCCGCACAGACGACTTCAGTAGTAAGAGTAGTAGATGCAGGGCGTGTAGTGGTCGTCGGTGGCGGGCTTGTGGTTGTGGCTATTGTGTCCTTACAATTGTCTGACATATTTCCAAAGGACAGTAAGCAGAACTTGTCATTGCCACAGCCGTATGAAGTGGTGTCACTTCCTGTGAGGAAATAAGAGAATAATATATAATACATTCCATGGGTGAATCAAGCCAAGAAAGCTCTGCATGATACTGGCCCGGTACAGCCTACAGCTCAGCAGTGGTCAAAACAGCAATTAGCCACACCCTCCCCCAAACAAACCCCCGGACACCAATAATGCTGAAAAGGAGAACTGAAAGTTTAGTTGAATGGGCTACATAATTAAAATTGTTTTTTTTGAGGACACATGGAAAACCCCCTGGGAGCTAGGGCAGGGATGACCAAGAAGAAGAAAGTGAACTTACCCTGCACCAACTCCCTGTCTGAGTGTTACAATGGTTTTTCACACTGACACTGATAACTTGAAGGCCATGGGACCCACTTCAAACAATCAGGTGCCTCTTCAGACCAAAGGAATTTCCATTGCGGAGGACGTGAATTGTTGGAGGAGGCCACTTATTGGCTGAAGTGTGTGCTGCCACCAGGGATGAACCTAAGCTCACTGCGGCACCTTCTCCATCCCATCCAAGTGGGTATGAAGAGACACTATTTTAAAGTGGCAGGTCCTGTTTGGTAGCAGATAACTGTGCAACAACCCTAACAATGCAAAGGGTGGGTAGTTTTTCCGAATAGCACCATCTCCATGTTCGGAGATGCCCAGGGAGACTGATCACTTTGCTAAGAGTTCTAAAAAAGTGGAGAATTTAGCAGCAGCCACTGCCTGGTTAGGCAACAGTTAACATATTCATTGTCTGTAAACAATAATATGATGTGTTCTAATTATAAATCAAGCTGGAAACTGATTAGAGAGTGCTGCCACCTCACTAGGGGAGTATAAAACACATGGTCAGAGCAGAAGAAGACCACCATGAAGCTGGAAAAGGGAGTTGGAGGTAAATTCACTTTCTTTTTTTTTGGTCATACCTGCCCCATATGCTGCTGGACAGATTTATTATTATTATTATTCCATACAAAGAAACACCAAATTTCAATGCAGTAAAGTTTACATGTTGTTAACATCCAGCCTCCTGTACCTGTGGACTACTTACAGAAGCTTCTCCCAGTGGAAGAGGAATAATGTACCTAGCTGTTAGATTCTAGAATTATTGATCCTGCTTACTTAAATCTTCGTGTGTTCCTATTCTTTGGCTTGTTTCTTGACTATCTCTGCATCTCCCTCTTGATCTGCGGTATCCCTGTGCTGACATAAACTGGTCCCTGCTTCAAGTACTGACCTACAGCCTTCACAGGACACTCTGCTTGCCCAGACCTTGGCTCGTTTTTGACTATTCTTTGCCATTGTCCTTGGTTTCTAATTGGGTCAGTCACCACATGTACTGGGGTTGCTCCAGTTTCTGTCTGCAGTTTGATTTCTGCTGGATGAGTAACACACCCTGGTGTAAGCTCTGAAGAGCTCTGATTGATCCGCATGTTGCTGCATCTCAGAGCAAAGTGTGTGACACAAGTAGAGATGGCGTGACGGACAGCCGAACCAATCAGCTACTGTCCAGGTGCTCCATTTAAACTCACCTGTGACTTTATTCAGTATTTGTTACACAAGTCTTCTGGTTTGTTTCATTTTACTCTCTGTTGTGTTTTTGCTGTTTAATTACCTTTTGCCTGTACCTAGACTACTCTTCTGCCTCTGTACCTCGCTGCCAATTTAGTTTTGATCTGGTGTCTGACATCACTTATGCAGAAAAAAAGCCTTGGTAGCTGTACAGCAGGTGCACAATTACAGCGACGGACCGTTTTGCCCTCTACTGCGCTTCGTCTACCCTCGTCTAGCCTATGTCTGACATTACTTAGTTGTCTGTGTTGTGTCTCTTTGTCTAAGTAATTGTTGTTGACACACACCAAGAGAGGGTACATTGTCCAGTTATCTCTTGTGATTTAGGGTAGTGCTGGCAAGCAGGAAAGGTCATGCAATGGATTAGTATCATACTTTATAGAACACCTGTATTTCAGGATTTTTGCCAATACCTGGTATAATGAAGCATTTGTTCTGATCTCCTTTGCATTGTGAGTAATTCCCTGTTACGTTTGACGCAGGACATAGTAATCCATTTTCAATTACTACAATAAAAAGGAAACAAATGAAAGATTATTTCAAAGATTCACTGGGTGGCGGCAGAAGGTCTTATTTTAGATTAATCAAAATCCTTAGCGCACCTACTGTTATGCTGCCCGAGGCGTTGCAGTGGGGGTGCTGAGTGTTAGACAGAACTGGGGATTTTGATGCAAATATAATAATTGCCCCTTCGAAGGCCTAGGGAGTGAAAAACCCACATGGCTAAATGTGTTCTGTAATATAATTCCAAGATAACCTTAGGCATCCACTAAAAGACCCACTGATGCAGCACAAGCAGCCAGCTTCACTCCTAGGGGCTTAAAGATATTGGGTCCAGGCCAATATTGTATAAAAATGTATTTTTGGAAACATCACAGGGACACAGGGATCCCCTGGGCACTCTCGGTGTGCATGCACTCTCGGTGTGTAATGGACCCACAGGAAAGTGGTGAGGGAAGGCCAGTGATGTCAGCAGCAGCCAGGGAACACAATGGACAACAAGAATTTTACATAACTCCCAGCTCCTTTAATGGCACACAATTAACACAGCAGCAGGTATAGAAATAGGCTGGAACACACCTTTTCCGCAGGCACACAAGAATATGGATTAGGTGGCTAATTTGGGGAGTACCTCAGCCTTGAACTAGTGGTGAGAAGGCAGGCAGTTACATCCTGAGGAGCTGGATTGGCTCTGCTGCATTAACACTACAGAAAAACAATCTTCAATTTGAAGAAATATCAAGTGTGGTTTCTTCTTACTCAATGCACATGACAGGAAGTGGGGAAGGAGCTGTATGAGTGTGGAGGAGAGAAGAATAACAAAGGCACACACAGGCTGCAGTGAAATTAACCACCTACTGCTGGCAAGGAGCCAGGTAATGGGAAATAAAATTATATAAATACAGAAATGTTTCAGAATACTGACAACGGCTATTGGAACCTGTCACCAGCTAAACATAACATTCCTGGTGACAGGTTCTCTTTAGAGGGGCGGTGAGCCAGCTGCCACATATGGGGCTAGTTCATGACCCCAAAGCTACAGTCATGTGCATGAGTCCGAAATGAAGAAGGCTCAAATTGCTGAAAGCCAACTTATATTACATTGTTGTGCGTTGGCTTCTATAATAACAGATGAGCTTACGGTAATTTGCTGGTGGTGTGCAGTTATCCTCCTGGCAGCAGCGGATCCAAGAATCTGCTTTTTCATTTCCACTGAATATGGTGTAGGAGCTGTCACAGTATTCGAATGGACCACAACCTGTAAATACATTGGTGCTTTTTCTTTCTAAAATAATGTAAAAAATTCAAATGTTTTTATTTATTTATTTTTATTTATTTAAAATATTTTTTTTTCTACTTAATGAAAATAAAGTGTGAAGATCAAACACTTTTATTTTTGCCTGATGTTGCTCATTCTTTTTAGTGCAAACTGCTTGTACATTTTTTTATAGTGTTGGTTGCCAAATTGGCTGCATCAAGCCCAATGCGCCACAAACTTCTGAACGTAAAGGGGAGTTATATGTTAACCCTTCAGTGTTATAACAGGTGTTATCGCTACATTCTGGCAGTTTGTGGCAGCAATAGGGGAAATTTCTAGTCTTCCTATGGTAGGATTTCTAATGGTAGTGTTTGAACTCCACCTCCACCTCCAGAGGCTCTCTGGAGTTAACTTTTAGTAATGACCCATCCAGCGAGCCATTACACCTGTCCAGCCCACATCTGTTCTGACCCCTTTAGTCCTGTACACCAACCTCCCATGATGCTCCTAATCTCCAACCTTGTGTTACACAATTCTCCAACATGCCCACTTTTCAGAAAAGTGGAACGAAACACACAATTTTGTCAAAAAGATTTTGCGCATATATTTCACTCTAATTGAACACTTTGGATTAGTTCACATTGGATTAGGATAGAGAAAATCCACAGAAAGAGGACATCCTATTCAGTGCACTTACCAGGATAGTAATTCATGACGGAAAAGCAGACATCTTCGGTTACACATGTCTGCTGGGGTCCTGTACATGTAAGCCCGGTGTTATTAGCACATGAGGTGCAACTCAAACAGTGCCCTGTAGGGAGTAGTAAATTATACTAGTTATTCATGCTATTATTCAAATTTTTGTATTCACTAAAAACTTTAATACCAAATAAGTGTAGGCCCACACCCATCATGAAGTCTCCTGAGCCCCATCCTCCTGAGCCCCATCCTCCTGAGCCCCATCCTCCTGAGCCCCATCCTCCTGAGCCCACTGAGATGATCAGCACTGACTGCACATGTGCCAGGCTCTCCAATAAAGTCAATGGGAGTGGACAGTCATGGCGATGTTTAATTCCCCTTCTTGCTGGTAAATTGTGTCGGTAAGCCATATTAGAAGGCAGCCATTCTCTTTGGGTTTATGCCACAGTACAAAGTGTTCCCTGCTTAACAAGTTTTTTGGGTAATGGTGGCCTTTAAATATTAATTACCTTTCTTAGGATTGGTTGTTTACTTTGTAAAAGTGGCGGAGGCACTCAGGCTAACATCGCCCGACCGCCTCTTGGATTCCCCGGAGTTTAATTTATGCCCACCCCCCGCTGCAAGCCACCTCCTGCTGAGGAGTTACGATCCAGCCGGTGATGTCAGAGGGCCAGGGCGTGGAAAGAGCAAGGCTGTACCCAACCGACTGCAGGAGGAGGCTTGCATTGGGGGGCTCATTTGTGCCTTGATGGCCACACCCTTTATTTCCCCACTGCCTTGTGTCATTGTATCTGGCAATAATTTAAGAAAGATGATAAGGGGTTGTCCAGCCTTCAAAAGACCATATATCCAGTTGGGGGGAGGGGGGGCTGAAATAACCAAAAATACCTTTTTCTTACCATTTCCTTCGTACCCGTTGACCTGTGCCATTGCCCGTCAGTGCTGCGCCCCAGGTGCTACAGTCTGACTACTTTCGATTGTAAAATTCAATGCTATAGCAGGCGCTTGGCAGTGGGGGGATGGTCATAACTGCCTCTGTAAACAGACAGGGACATGACACTAAC
Source organism: Engystomops pustulosus (assembly GCF_040894005.1). Lineage (NCBI taxonomy): Eukaryota > Metazoa > Chordata > Amphibia > Anura > Leptodactylidae > Engystomops > Engystomops pustulosus. The sequence continues at coordinate 6,783,188 of NC_092416.1, read as the reverse complement.
AGGCAACGGCGCGGAACAGCGAGAGGGGGAGCAGGTAAGTATATGGGGTTTTTTGTTTGAACATCCGCCACCAAGCCAGATATATGTTTTTTGTGAACACTGGACAACCCCTTTAACTTACCCAGGTGGTTTTAAGACTGTTTTATCATAACTGTAGTTTTATCATTACTGTAGTATATTATAGCTGTACTTCAAGTAAGCGAAAAAATTTGATATGTTTTGCATTTATTTAAAAAAAAATTTGAAAAAAGAATCACTTCAAAATGTTCTCTTTTTCAAACAGATAGAGGCACATTTACTAAGAATAGTGTAGTATATACTATGTGCAGTGTATACAATGTGCAGTGTGTACTATGTGCAGTGTATACTATGTGCAGTGTGTACTATGTGCAGTGTGTACTATGTGCAGGGTCCTGTGTACTATGTGCAGTGTCCTGTGTACTATGTGAAGTGTGTATTATGTGCAGTGTCCTGTGTACTATGTGCAGTGTATACAATGTGCAGTGTGTACTATGTGTAGTGTGTACTATGTGCAGGGTCCTGTGTACTATGTGCAGTGTCCTGTGTACTATGTGAAGTGTGTATTATGTGCAGTGTCCTGTGTACTATGTGCAGTGTATACAATGTGCAGTGTGTACTATGTGCAGTGTATACTATGTGCAGTGTGTACTATGTGTAGTGTGTACTATGTGCAGGGTCCTGTGTACTATGTGCAGTGTCCTGTGTACTATGTGAAGTGTGTATTATGTGCAGTGTGTACTATGTGCAGTGTGTACTATGTGCGGTGTGTAATATGTGCAGTGTGTACTATGTGCAGTGCTCTGTGTACTATGTGCAGTATATATTATGTGCAGTGTATACAATGTGCAGTGTGTACTATGTGCAGGGTCCTGTGTACTATGTGCAGGGTGTACTATGTGCAGGGTCCTGTGTACTATGTACAGTGTCCTGTGTACTACGTGCAGTGTCCTGTGTACTATGTGCAGTGTGTACTATGTGCAGTGTCATGTGTATTATGTGCAGTGTCCTATGTACTATGTGCAGTGTGTACTATGTGCAGTGTCCTATGTACTATGTGCAGTGTGTACTATGTGCAGGGTCCTGTGTATTATTTGCAGTGTGTACTACGTGCAGTGTCCTATGTACTATGTGCAGTGTGGACTATGTGTAGTGTGTACTATGTGCAGTGTCCTATGTACTATGTGCAGGGTCTTGTGTATTATGTGCAGTGTGTACTACGTGCAGTGTCCTATGTACTATGTGCAGTGTGTACTATGTGCAGGGTCCTGTGTATTATGTGCAGTGGGTACTACGTGCAGTGTCCTGTGTACTATGTGCAGTGTGTACTATGTGCAGTGTCCTATGTACTATGTGCAGTGGGTACTACGTGCAGTGTCCTGTGTACTATGTGCAGTGTGTACTATGTGCAGTGTCCTATGTACTATGTGCAGTGTGTACTATGTGCAGGGTCCTGTGTATTATGTGCAGTGTGTACTACGTGCAGTGTCCTATGTACTATGTGCAGTGTGGACTTTGTGTAGTGTGTACTATGTGCAGTGTCCTGTGTAGTGTGCAGGGGGCGCCAGACTCAGGATTTCCTGTGCATGTTCTTCATGAAGTTGGGGCCCCCTGCATTGCTCCGACAGAGTGTACCAATTTTTTTTTCACGTGGGCCATGCGACTCCATTCTTTCAAACTTTGCATGATATATGTATTGCTCGATCCTAATGAGCAGCAGAACGCCCCCTTCAATGCAGAAAGGGGGCATGAAGAATAGTGCAGCCGCACCTCAAAAGTCCTGGGGGCAACACATATGTGGCTCGAACGCTTCTTAAATACCTGTGCAAGCAGTTGGCAAAGTTCGACAGAAAAGTGTCCCAAGGTCAATAGTAAATGTGCCCTTATGTGTCACTGCTGGGATTGTATTTACCCAGAGATGAGCAGCGCCAATCGGCCCAATCAGAGTTTTTTTCACCTTCTTTTAGATGAATACACTATAATGTATAAGTTGGATTTGATGGACTAATGTCTTTTTATAACCTTTTTTATCATGATACTAAGGATTATGGAGGCCACTGTGCTCTTTGGAACCTTGAGCGCTGCAGAAATTCTTTTGTAACCTTGGCCAGATCTGTGCTTTGCCACAAATCTGTCTCTGAGCTCCTTGGGCAGTTCTCATGTGCTCTGAAAGGCACTGTGAGCTGTGAAGTCTTACATGGGAAGGTGTATGCCTTTCCTAAACAAGTCCAATCAATCAAATCAATACTTTCCGTACTCACTGTACCATAACTATCATTAATTATGTCAATTACATCTATTTAAGCCTCTATATTAGAATGGATCAACCTGTCAGACTGGTAGTTCGATTACCTTCTCCAATCTGCATATTAGAATGAAGAAAACCACCCCGTATGGTTGGGAAGGATAATCTTGTATATACATCATTGTTACAATAAGTGATTTGTATTGTGTTATTGTATTTTTTCCATAGTCATCCTGATGTTGTGCGTCTCTCCGATTTGTTTTTAGAATGTCTGTTCCCTTTACTTTTTTAAATAAATAAAGGGAAATAATAAAATGTGTATGTTTTATTTTTGATAAAATTGGTGTGTAAATCTAGTTGTTTTGTGTGGGTTTAAAGTGAAACACATACATTGTATAAAGACAATGCTATAGGGTAAAGCAAGTTGAGGCTGCTGGGAATTTATTAGTGGGGGAGGCTGCTGGGAATTTATTAGTGGAGGAGGGTGCTGGCCATCACTTTAGTGGGGAGGCAGCTGGCCATTACTTTAGTGGGGGAGGCAGCTGGCCATTACTTTAGTGGGAGAGGCTGCTGGCCATTACTTTAGTGGGGGAGGCTCATGGCCATTACTTTAGTGAGGGAGGCTGACGGCCATTACTTTAGTGGGGCAGGCTGCTGCCCATTTCCTTTAGTGGGGGAGGCTGCTGGCCATTACTTTAGTGGGCGAGGCTGCTGGCCATTACTCTAGTGGGGGAGGGTGCTGTCCATTTCCTTTAGTGGGGATGGCTGCTGGGCATTACTTTAGTGGTGGAGGCTGCTGGGCAATACTTTATTGGGGGAGGCTGCTGGGCATTACTTTAGTGGGGGAGGGTGCTGTCCATTTCATTTAGTGGGGGATGGCTGCTGGCCATTACTTTAGTGGGGGAGGCTGCTGGCCATTTTTTTAGTGGGAGAGGTTGCTGGCTTTTACTTTAGTGGGGGGAGGCTGATGGCCATTACTTTAGTGGGGGTGGCTGAAGGCCATTAATTTAGTGGGGGAGGCTGCTGTCCATTTCCTTTAGTGTGGGATGCTGCTGGGCATTACTTTAGTGGGGGAGGCTGCTGGTCATTACTTTAGTGGGGGAGGCTGCTCTCCATTTCCTTTAGTGTGGGAGGCTCTTGGCCATTACTCTAGTGTGAGAGGCTGATAGACATTACTTTAGTGGGGTAGGCTGATGGGCATTACTTTAGTGGGGGAGGGTGCTAGGCATAACTTTAGAGGGGAAGCTGCTGGCCATTACTTTATTGGGGGAGGCTGCTGGCCATTTTTTCAGTGGGAGAGGCTGATGGCCATTACTTTAATGAAAGAGGCCGCAGGCCATTACTTTAGTGGGGGAGGGTGCTGTCCATTTCCTTTAGTGGGGGAGGCTGCTGGGCATTACTTTAGTGGGCAAGGCTGATGGGCATTACTTTAGTGGGGGAGGCTGCTGGCTATTACTTTAGTGGGGGAGGCTGATGGCCATTTCTTTAGTGGGGGAGGCTGACAGCCAATACTTTAGTGGGGGAAGGTGCTGTCTATTTCCTTTAGTGGCGAAGGTTGCTGGGCATTACCTTAGTGGTGTAGGCTGCTGGGCATTACTTTAGTGGGGGAGGCTGCTGGGTATTACTTTAGTGGGAGAGGCTGCTGGCCATTACTTTAGTGGGAGAGGCTGCTGGCCATTACTTTAGTGGGAGAGGCTGCTGGACATTACTTTAGTGGGAGAGGCTGCTGGCCATTACTTTAGTGGGAGAGGCTGCTGGCCATTACTTTAGTGGGAGAGGCTGCTGGCCATTACTTTAGTGGGAGAGGCTGCTGGCCATTACTTTAGTGGGAGAGGCTGCTGGCCATTACTTTAATGGGAGAGGCTGCTGGCCATTACTTTAGTGGGAGAGGCTGCTGGCCATTACTTTAGTGGGAGAGGCTGCTGGCCATTACTTTAGTGGGAGAGGCTGCTGGCCATTACTTTAGTGGGAGAGGCTGCTGGCCATTACTTTAGTGGGAGAGGCTGCTGGCCATTACTTTAGTGGGAGAGGCTGCTGGCCATTACTTTAGTGGGAAAGGCTGCTGGCCATTACTTTAGTGGGAGAGGCTGCTGGCCATTACTTTAGTGGGAGAGGCTGCTGGCCATTACTTTAGTGGGAGAGGCTGCTGGCCATTACTTTAGTGGGAGAGGCTGCTGGCCATTACTTTAGTGGGAGAGGCTGCTGGCCATTACTTTAGTGGGAGAGGCTGCTGGCCATTACTTTAGTGGGAGAGGCTGCTGGCCATTACTTTAGTGGGAGAGGCTGCTGGCCATTACTTTAGTGGGAGAGGCTGCTGGCCATTACTTTAGTGGGAGAGGCTGATGGCCATTACTTTAGTGGGAGAGGCAGATGGCCATTACTTTAGTGGGAGAGGCTGATGGCCATTACTTTAGTGGGAGAGGCTGATGGCCATTACTTTAGTGGGAGAGGCTGATGGCCATTACTTTAGTGGGAGAGGCTGATGGCCATTACTTTAGTGGGAGAGGCTGATGGCCATTACTTTACTGGGAGAGGCTGATGGCCATTACTTTAGTGGGAGAGGCTGATGGCCATTACTTTAGTGGGAGAGGCTGCTGGCCATTACTTTAGTGGGAGAGGCTGCTGGCCATTACTTTAGTGGGAGAGGCTGATGGCCATTACTTTAGTGGGAGAGGCAGATGGCCATTACTTTAGTGGGAGAGGCTGATGGCCATTACTTTAGTGGGAGAGGCTGCTGGCCATTACTTTAGTGGGAGAGGCTGCTGGCCATTACTTTAGTGGGAGAGGCTGATGGCCATTACTTTAGTGGGAGAGGCAGATGGCCATTACTTTAGTGGGAGAGGCTGATGGCCATTACTTTAGTGGGAGAGGCTGATGGCCATTACTTTAGTGGGAGAGGCTGATGGCCATTACTTTAGTGGGAGAGGCTGATGGCCATTACTTTAGTGGGAGAGGCTGATGGCCATTACTTTAGTGGGAGAGGCTGCTGGCCATTACTTTAGTGGGAGAGGCTGCTGGCCATTACTTTAGTGGGAGAGGCTGCTGGCCATTACTTTAGTGGGAGAGGCTGCTGGCCATTACTTTAGTGGGAGAGGCTGATGGCCATTACTTTAGTGGGAGAGGCAGATGGCCATTACTTTAGTGGGAGAGGCTGCTGGCCATTACTTTAGTGGGGGAGGCTGATGGCCATTTCCTTTAGTGGGGGAGGCTGATGGCCATTACTTCAGTGGTGTAGGCTGCTGGGCATCACTGGAGCCATTTAGTGGAGAATGCTGGGCATCTCATTACTGGGGAAGCTGTGACCACTGCATTTCCCATCCTAGGCTTATAATGGAGTCAATGGGGCACAATTACTTACCCGGTCCATAATGCCTTGTGCCGCGAGTCACTAAGATTGTGCGCCCGATATCCTGCATGTGTCGCTTCCCCGCTCAGGTCCCCGGAGTTCACCTTCTTCTTCCTGGTGCATGTAAGTGCATTGTCCGTGTATAATGTGCTGTGCCGCGAGTCACTAAGATTGTGCGCCCGATATCCTGCATGTGTCGCTTCCCCGCTCAGGTCCCCGGAGTTCACCTTCTTCTTCCTGGTGCATGTAAGTGCATCGTCCGTGTATAATGCGCTGTGCCGCGAGTCACTAAGATTGTGCGCCCGATATCCTGCATGTATCGCTTCCCCGCTCAGGTCCCCGGAGTTCACCTTCTTCTTCCTGGTGCATGTAAGTACATTGTCCGTGTATAATGCGCTGTGCCGCGAGTCACTAAGATTGTGCGCCCGATATCCTGCATGTGTCGCTTCCCCGCTCAGGTCCGCCGGAGTTCATCTTCTTCTTCCTGGTGCATGTAAGTCCTTGGTCTTGCGTCAAAATTTGAAAGTTAAATCCTGCGCTCAGTCCGAATCAGTCGGATCATCCGATGGCATGTCCCCCTGATTTCTGTCGCATGAAAACTAGCACAGCTGCAGTAAAATCTGATCATATGTGACACAATCCCAGTGCAAACCCCCGTTAAATACCTGTGAAAGCTGCGAAAATCCCAAAAACGGTAAACAGTCTGACAAAAGTGCGATCCGCGACCCTTAGTAAATAAGCCCCAATATCTTTTCCCAGTTTTTTGTGATAAAATTAATTGGCTTATACTTGAGTATATAACGTTAATACATAAAAAGGGTTTAACACTTAATATTAATTAAAATGAATTATAAAAATAAAAAAATAAGCTCTAAAACTGAAAAACATTCAAAACAAAGAGTTACAAACTTTAATAAATATCTACATTTGGTTGTAACACTTAAATGTATAAAAAGATAAATAGCCATAAAACTTAAGTAACTAAATTTAGGAATAACTAAACCGGAGACAATGAGAGAGGTGGAAAGAGCTCATTTTTGTTGTCTTTACTCCCCCCTGGACCCATATTCAAAAACCCGATCCTGGACAAATCCTCTAAACAAATAGATTATTCTAGAACTTACCTTGGTGAATTAGAACTGCTAATACACAGACGAGTAATAGAAGGTTGGCCATGTTGGTCACTCCTCGAGGTGATATACAGAGATGGAATCCTGTATTTGAAGCTTTATATACGATGCGCTCATAAAATTCATTAATCTCTGGTTTGCACAATATTTGTGGGCGTGTCCCTATAAAACAATGGTTGGGGTGTCCAAATAAGGCACATTAGGACTAATATAAAGTTCTAGGACTTTTATTCTAGGAATGAAAGTACAAACAGGTCTGAGCAGCATATTTTCTGTCTCTTCTCTCCAGGACTCAGCACATAACTATGAGGCTGATGTGGATTTGCCAGGAAGCCAATTATTCCGGCACACGAGCCCTGAGGGCACATGGCATCTCCAATTCCAGCAATTAAAGTTATAAATACCCCGTATTAGGGAGTGGGCTGTAAATAGGTCTAACAAATCATCTTTTGGATGTTTCACTATGTACATGATCAGACGCGTAAGTATGTATATACCATGGAGACAAAAAGTATAAATCACAAAGGATTGCGTTATGGAAATATACTGAGAAAATCTTCCTATAACCGAAATAGCCCAATAACAAAGTAGGATAATGTAGTAAAGCTAACAATTTGTGCGTCCAGAAGTGCTACCGGTCCTCCGTTGGTGTCTGGTATAGTCGGGTTGTGCCAATCACACTGGGAGAAAATTGCACAGCAGATATCCCTGATTTGGTGGCCAATTGTCGTTAGAAGAAACCTATACACCAGCAAAAATATGCGGTGGCAGCACCGGGCGGCTGTAGCGAGGTCTCACTCAGGTGAAGTCACCAAGGTACAGAAGGTCCAAGGAGTCATGGGGGCCTCCAACATGTTTGGAAGGCAATCGGCTTTCTACAATAACAAATATAAGAAGATTATCAGAGTCCTGGTGCCTGGGACAATGAGTAACTGCCCCCGGTTTATTTTGATGGTAGATTTTCTGGAACTAATTTACAAACTGTCCTAAGACAGAAAAAGCCGTATCGGTCTTAAATGCTACACATAACAAATCCCTTTAGGGGGAATAATTCCCCTCAAACTAGTGTATTTGATTAGTCGATCTCTGCCGCGATTGACACTATTAAGAAGCCTCAAACCCCCTGACATGTTTCGCTGGAGCTCCAGCGTCATCAGGGGATCGGGGATACTGATTCATGGGAGGAGCTAAGGAGGGTATAAATAATCTCTGGGTGGGATGAAAATGTCACTTTGGCCAATCAGTATGAAAGTTTATTATAGTTGCCTAGCAACTAGAGATGACCGAGCACTAAAATGCTCAAGTGCTCGTTACTCGAGTCGAACTTTTCCCGATGCTCGAGTGCTCATCTCGAATAATGAACCCCACTGAAGTCAATGGGAGACTCGAGCATTTTTCAAGGGGACCAATAAAATGTGTCATTTTATTGAGAAATAAGGAAGTCCGTCCTGTTTGTTTCTTCATTTTTTTATTCAATGGAATATTCATGGGACTTCAAAAAGGAGAATGACCCGTGTTAAACATCTGCAATGTGTTCTTCACACATATTGTTCTTCACATACTATTGTGAAGAACACCTTTCTTTACTCATGTCTACTGATAAGTAAGCAGATGTACGGAAACATCTGCAATGTGTTCTTCACTGTGCTCAGTGTGTTTCCTTAAGTAAATTCTCGATCTCGGGGTGGCGAAATACTCGTCTGAGCAACAAGCCGTTTCGAGTACGCTAATACTTGAACGAGCATCAAGCTCAGACTAGTATGCTCGCTCATCTCTACTAGCAACACATCACTGACAGATGTATCCACCAATGGCTTCCAATGAATGATGAGTGAAATCCTTCCAGGTTATCATGAGGTGACATATTAATGTTACTGCTGGGTCTTATTGGTCAGGCTTTCACTGGATGGTAGGGGAAATTCTTCCAGGTCATCAGGAAGGGACATATTGATATTGGCTCCAATTGGTCAATTTACTGATTAGTGCAATAGGTCTTACCTCATTCACTATCGGCTTACTCCTCCGACTCTTAGCGAATCCCGTTCTGCCACATCACTCAGGGACTCGCTATTGATACGACACAAAGTGTTGTGTCATCGGTGTGGCTGGGACGCCATTGGTCCATCGGCCATTGCGATGGTTGGCATACCCCAGTCACGCAATAAACAATATTAACTTTGTGCCTGCGCGGTCTTTAAAGATTCTTCCTGGAAGCATAAACACTTTCAGGTATCCACCCACGCATGCGCCATTGATGTATTTCAATAGATTCGATATTTGTGGTTGGCGAGCAGCGGAAGCTAAGTATCATAACTCTGATACCATACCTACTAGGTCAGTAGTGGCGAACCTATGGCACGGGTGCCAGAGCTGGCACTCTGAGCCCTCTCAGTGGGCACTCAGACTGTTGGCCCAGCACAGAATTCACCAGACAGGAATTGAGGGATCCTCCTGCAGGCCCAGGTAGCCCAGGACGTGAAGCATCTGGGTCTACATGAGACTGCAGGAAGAGAAGGTGTAGACATGGTCAGATTATCATTGCAGCCACTGAAGCTCCTGCTCTTGGCCCCACAATTCTTCCTGTTTAGGGAAACTCCAATGGCAATCTGAATTTTCTCACCTTCTGTCAACGATATTGGTGTCCTCAGGACCGTTGAAAGCTTCGGTATAGCACGGAGCACGAAGACTTTAATACTGTAATTTAATGATAGAATTGCTGCGTTGGCACTTTGCAATAAATAAGTAGATCTGGTTTGCATTTTGGGCACTCGGTCTCTAAAAGGTTCGCCATCACTGTACTAGGTCAATATGTGACGAGGCCAATCAGATGATATATACTTATTGTCAGGGTATACTGGTTATTTATCAGTTAGTCAGAGAATCAGCATGTTATTCCTGCTTCACTTATTGAGTACATATGATTGATAGTGTATAACAGTTATAATGACACCTGCACATACGTGTGACAGATCTATATCTATTTTACTTCCACTTTTTGTTTTTACTTGAATAGTGATTCCATTTTTTGTCCATTGCATATACACTGTCATTATGTTTGCTGCTTGATTTGGAAAATTTCTACTGTGATAGTACCCAAATAAAATCCCTTAAGCTCCTGTCTCTGAGTGATCCTTATTTATTATCACGAAAACCAACACATACTATGCAATGAAAGGAATGCAGAGAAGGAAAACCCTTCATTGAGTCCTTTAGGGCTCAGTCAATCCAGTTGGTAGATCCAATTTGCTTCAACTTGAAGTAGTTTTTGATCAAAATCTCCTCCCCTTGGTCCCATTTTTATTTTGCAAAGACCCCAGAATCTGATAAGATTCATGTCCCCTTGATGGTATTCCCATGATATGAGCTCCTAATGTCCGATCTTAACCAGTTTGGATGGGTGTCATCAGGAGGGAGAAAGGTCTTTACTAGGTAATCCTGCAAGTTCTTACTGCGTCTTTAAGTCTAGTCTAGTTGAAAGGACTTGACTAAGTTCCAGATTTGAGTATTTGCCAATGCTTTTGAAATATACGTGTGACTTCAGAGGCATATCCATCATACGTGCCAATACAGCAAATTTTTTTGTTAGGTGGTCTCTTCAAAAGGCTATCCCCCAATAGGCTCTCCAATGGGGTATGTATGGCTTTACAGTAAGCCTTTTGTAAGGGCTTCTTGGGTAACCGCGATTCTGAAATTCCACATACAATTGCGCCGCATTTCATGCGTCAGAAATGGGGGGGCCTGGCCATCGGACAACCCAATGGATTCGGAAAAACCACAGAATTTAATAAACGAAAAGTGCCGCAAGATCAAGCACTTACATGCACCGGGAAGAATCAGGTAAACTCCGGCGGACCTCGGCACAGCAGCTACACCTACTGGATATTGGGCGCACGACCTTAGAAGAACCCGAATCCTTCTAAGTGAATACCCTTAGTGAATACGCTCAGGTGAAGTCACTAAGCTACAGAAGGTCTAAGGAATCAAGGTGCCTCCAACCTATTTGGAAGGCATTCAGCTTTCTGCAATAACAAATATAACAAGTTTATCAGAGTCCCAGTCCCTGGATTAATGAGTCATTGCCCCCGGTTTATTTTGAAAGTAGATTTTCTTGAAACTGTTGGCATTTGTAGTTCGAAGTTGAATCATCCTCTCACCATATAACAATACTATAAATGGGAGCTCCATCAATAAATCTCTGGCAGCAGAAATGAAACCTCATAATAAGCATCTTCCTACTTTCCTTTTTACTATCTATTGTATTTTTGCCATGGGCACCAACCATAGTCCTAGACCTTTATTCAGATCTTTATTCAATCTTTTGTTTCCCCGAGCATGTTAGAGCATCTGGTGTAAAGACTTGATCATTGATTGTAATGGTGTAAAAATGTTTTCCTCCGGTGTTTGTGTTGGTACCCATGGCCGGATGAGGATTTATGACTTTTCTTAAGGAAAATTATTCCAGCAGTTTTATCAAATAATTTTTTGTTCAAGTTTGAATTTCTGATTGTTTCTTCTTCCTCTGCTATTATATAGCTGATATTCCTCTGATATTATTATGGACATATTGCAAGAAATGTGATGACTAATGCAATTTTTTAATGCCAGTTGATGATGTCAAATACTATAAATGTCATGGGAGGAGCTCAGATACCTGCAAGCGTGAAATAGTAGAGTGTCTAGAAGGTGATTATTGTACAATGATTTCTAAGAAATATACTTCTTGAGAATTTAGTTCCTGGCTTTCCTGCACTTTGTTCTCTTATCTATACCTTGGTGAATTTGACTTAGATGTTAATTCACGAAGAACATTTACTAAGGGCCGTGTGCCCGTTTTCTGTTAAACTTTACACCTTCCTTTTAGTGCAATCTCCTTGCAAACATATTTAAGAAGTTCCTGCACCACATTTGGGTTGTTCGGGCTGGAGAGGGTCTGGAGACCTGAATCTGCAATGCTTGTGTCCATGTTTTATAACAAGTTCAGTTATGAACTGAGTTTGAGTTTATATCTGATAATAATCGAATATACGTGATGGTGAGCTTCAGAGAATACTAGTTCTCGTCAGACATGATGTTATGCAGGAAACAGAAAACTCACAGCGTTTATACACACTGGGCAGTGATCATCGAAAGATATTAAAACAAAAAACTGTAAAACAATAGAAAGATATATAAAGTACACAGAAATCGTAGTTATGACAGGATGGCAATAGACGGACTAAAAACCTGTGAGGTGTGAGAGCTCAGGCTCTTCTCTTCTTGTAGCCTCCAGGTCAGAGGTTGGGGGTCATGAATATAACACAATAAAGCTTTATTGATCCTTGAGGAAACTGTAATATACGTTGGCTCCAGAACACAAAATACACATCATAGACATAGTCAGGAACACAGACGTAACACAGGAAATAGGGGAATATGGTTTTTTTTTGGGGGGGGGGGATTTCCTTGGAGATGGAAGCAGGGGTTATTAAGTTGGTTTGGCTGCTCTGTGAGTCCATTTATTGGAGAAATTGATGGCTCTCCGTATAAAGCAAATCGATGGCTCTCAGGCTATCGCCTATAATAATAATAATAATAATAATAATAATAATAATAATCATAATATCACCTACATTGCCTTGTGATGTTCTGGTGATTTTGGCCAGCCTATTATATTCCTTCTTTTTGGAAAGAAAGGACCCCCCACCGTAGTGTGATCGAACATGTCTCCCTTATGCAGGACCGCATATCGGCGGTGATACCCCTTGTAAATGAGCACATGACAAGGGCACAAGAAGCCCGGTGTAGGGTCTACAATAGATCAGCCAGACTCAGGACCTTTAACCCAGGTGACAGAGTGTTAGTTCTTGTGACAACCGTTGAGAGTAAGCTCTTGGCAAAATCGCATGGTCCATATGAGGTTATGGAGAAAGTGCAGGAGGTTAACTACAAGGTATATCAGCTGGGGAGGATCAAACCAGAACAGATATGCCACGTGAACCTCCTAAAGTCATGGAGGGAAAGAGAATCCCTGACAGCCGTGGGAGTAGAAAAAGCGTCTGATCTCAAGAACGTGACACAGGAGGTGGTGTACCCGATGCCAAGGTGCCTGAAGTATGGTTCTCGGAGACCCCCTCTCCAGGGCCCAGATTCAGGAAGTGAAGGAGCTTGTTCTCTGGAACGGCAATGTGTTCTCCAACCTACCGGGTTGTATGACATCATAACCGAACCCCACATCCGGGTCCCTGGCTAAAGAGAGGAACGCCAGGGTCACAAGGTGGTTCCTAATGTTACAAAATGTCAAGTTTACGGTAGAACACCGAGCTGGAAAGCTACATGGGAATGGCGATACCCTGTCATGTACTCACTGTCTGATGGCCAAAGGTGTTGGCCCCCACAGAGTATGACACTAAAGGGCTTAACTGTGGATGGGTGATATCTTTCCCCTGGGTTTGCCTATTATGCAAGGTCTTACTGCGGGGGTTGTGTTTGTCCAGCTGCAAACATTGGAAATCCGGGAAGTACGGCTCAAACAAGTTATTTGTTGGAGCAGCTGTTTAAAACTGTCCTGGGCCAAATGTATGTGGAATGGATTCGCAGGCTGGTAGTGGGGGGGGTCCATTCCACCTCCATGTTAGGCCAGGACAGGTTTTGTGTTGCTCAGCACCTTGGACACAGGTGGTGGAAGCAGCCTAATCAGCGGGGATAAAGCTGCTGAGCAGAGCTGAGAGTGGGGGCTTAGAAAGTAGGCTGGAGAGCGCACAGCCCTGACCTCCAGGCCTGGGACAGCGATGTCCTTGCAGGTGACTTTATATGTTAGTGGTGAGTTAAGGGAACTCTCTGTTTAGCGGTCGCCCAGATGGATAGGATTGTGTTTATGTTTGTTGCCTGAATATGAAGGCTGCTTTATTTTGTACCTGCTACTTTAATAATCGCAGACTAGACGTGTACACATACACATTAAGGATTCTGTAGATACCAATTTTGATTCAATTTAAAGGGGTATGCCCACAAAAGAAAAATCTCAATCCCCTAGTGATGTTTGTACAATAAAGATAATTTTTAACCCCTTTCTTTACATTGTTACTTAGTGTTATTGGTTGGTGTAAGATTCCAGGGTGTGGGCGGAGCCTCTCTAAGCAGATACATTGTAATCCATCTAGTGCTGTGGGCTGACAATGGGCTTAGATTATCAGGGTACAGGGTTATATACACTTTCATTTAGATTCTGAACATTGTACTAGTATCTGACACATAGAAAGAGATGAGACAGATCAGGGATGATGAGATCCATGAGATGCATATTACACACAGTCAGCTCTACTACATCTCTTCTCTTTCACAACACACTGTTAGATCTGATGTTAGAAGATCCAGGAGCAATTGAAATTGTATGAACCAGGACTGATAGAGACAGGTTGGACTTTTTATATTTGTGAAATGTATTTTTATTAATAACAGTGAATTAGAGAATTTCTTATTTCATTATCCTGAGTAAATATAAGAAACTTGTCTTCATCAGCGGAAAACCCCTTTAAGATTAGATAACTCCTTCATTGTTCTTGTCTTCTTCACCCACAGGTTTGGCAGGATCTGTGCAGGTAAAAACTGTAGAGTTTAGGACTTGGAGTCCAATCAGATGGCCCAGATCTGTTTCGCAGAATTTTGGAGATATACAGCCTTGGAAGGAGAAGCTGATTATCGTGTCATCTGTCAGATAACAATCAGGTAAATTATCATTAACTATTAGGAGTTGGAATAATTAGATGTATTTGCTGTGAAGCTTCTTCTGGTCAGTTCTCATCTAATAGGAGCCTCTTTCGGTGCCAAAATGAAAGCCTCATAGGAGATCGGTGAGTGGCGTAGTCTCTAATAATAATAGGTTCAGAATATGCAGCAGTGCAGCCCAGTCATTGGTGGGCACTGAAGACACAACTAAGAGACTCAACTTTGCGCACTGTACACCAATGGTCCTTTTTTTGGGTTCTTATAATAAATTACACTGTTCCTCTCTATTATATGAGTTACAATCTACACATCCGAGCAGTTTCGCCCTGTGTAAGCTCTAAACGTCATTCTCCTGTCCTCGGGGTGGATACTTATCTGCCGCAACTCTTCTCCCCTCCCTTCTTCAAGCTTTTATTTACCTGACACTTCATTGAGCTTCTTGTGGACCCATCTGTGGTAGATGAATCTCTGAACTTCCTTATATATAACTTATCTATATTCAAGCTCGAAATATTTTACAGTATTAGTTTTTTGAGGGAATTTCCATAAGAGTTACCTGGCTTCAGGACTGTTGAGTAACTTGTGTGGCATTTGTCATCCGTCCCCCGGCACTCCATGTCTCCATCACTTTTACAACCTTCTTAAGTGTCTTGTGTAAAACAGCCGGGACATCTAACCCCACTGGGCTCCTGAGGTTCCGGCACTAAAGAATATTTTGTAAAGAAACCTATGTTATAATATAATGGTCCTGCTAATAGGTGGATACTGAGCATCAGACTAGAAATCTACCTAGAAATGTAGTCATCCCTTAAGTGCTTTACTGAGATTCCCCCAGAGGGTCGGGCAGGGGTATAACAAGATATAGATACTTAGTGGGCCTTTTAATGTTACTTGAGCTGGAGGGTAGGTCACTGGTTGTACCTCCCTATGTGTAAAAAATGAGACATCTGGATGGCGCTGGTCCTCAGGGGTTAAAGGTTTCCTTTTATTCAGAGATATTTTGGACAACTCTGGAAGCACTCTGTGTAGTGCGAAACGCGTTGTCCAAAAAAATCTCTGAATAAAAGGAAACCTTTTACCCCTGAGGACCAGCGCCATCCAGACGTCTCATTTTTTACACAAAGGGAGGTACAACCAGTGAACTACCCTCCAGCCCATTTGCTATACGCCCTTGTTACCCAACCTTGGGGCGAGGGTGGGGACGCAGCAGCGGTTACTCATCACATATGCCTGACCCAGCATTGTGACTGTCTCTAGCACAACCAGTAAAGGTGAGTACCCAATCTCACCCAAGAGCACCTCTCACCCAAGAGCACCCCTAACTATTCAATCTCACAATAGGTAGCGCTGTTTCTCTCGGTTCCCCTCCCTTTTTCTCCGCATATCCACAGTGATTAATGTTACTTGAAGTAAATTATGACCTTAACAAATCCATTGCACTTTCTGTACTTACTCTCATATGAACCATTGTTACGATCTTCACTGCAACACTTTGTGTAGATCCTATAAGAGAACCCAGTGTTTGCCTTGGCGTAGGGTTGCCAATCACATGGTACATTACGAGAGCAGCCCTTGTAAAAAGAGCGGTAGGTTCCATCTGCAAAAAGAAAGATGATTGGTGGTTATACAGATCACAGATACCAATGGAGCAATCATTTCCTTCTGGTCCTCTATTAGACAATTTCCAGCAGTGGGACATCCAAAGCCTTTGGAATTGCTCCAGAGGGACTTCGCTCGTACACACCTCAGCAGCATCTGATTTACTACTGATGATATATGAAGGGGGCTCTATAGCTTCTGCATACAGGGCGAGTGTCTGCTGTATTGTACAGTATCAGTGCTGGCTGATAACCTGTATTGGAGAAGTGGTGAAGAGTTATCCTGACCTGGGAGCCTCTCAAAGACGTCAGTATTATAGTATATTGTATGAGTGATCAGTTCTCCAAGGTTTCAGGAGATCGACATGAAGAGGTAAATGCCTAAATGTCTGAATTGGTGTTTTTTTCTCTTACAATTTTGCTACCCATAAAAATTGGAATGAAAAGTGAACAAATGTTTATATGTTTGCACAAATTAACTGCCATATATAATGTGTGAGAAACTTTTATGTAATTTAATATTTCTAAATTCATTAAAAAACCCAAAGCCTTCCCTTTCTGAACAATAAAGGATCACATTCACAGAAATGACTCAAATGTCAAAATGAAATGACTTCAACTTCAAATTCTGAAGTTGAAAAAAATTCAAGATATTGAAAGTCCCAAGTTCAGAATGTTTCTGACAACAGTTTTTTCTCCATAAAGTTTTTCTTTAAGGAATTAATGGATTAAGTCATATCAATACCATAAAAAACAATTAACTTTATATATCTTCAGTATATAAATTCGGCTATAGCCGAAGATTGGTGAAGTACCCATGTCTTACGTCTTTTGAATTTATATTTAAAGAGAATTTTGTATCCATGTATGGTCTGAGCAATATTTGGATCACTACATTGTACTCCCGTGATATTTGGACCACAGAAGGACCGTCTTAAAAACAAAGTAAACAAAAATGAAAAAGGTGGAGCTAGGAAATTTAGCTTGTTTTGCAAATTAAAAAACCTCTCATCGCTAAAAGTAAAAAAAATTAGGGCTCTCAGAATGCAGGTAACAATAAATGAGAAGGCAAAAAAACGGAAATTGGTGCTGAACCTGAAGGAGTTAGTCAATGGTGGTTACTGTACAAAAGGCCACAATAGTCTGTAGTAAGAGGAGGATTCAGCACCCAAAGTGTAGTAACATTTAAAAATATGTATAAATGTTAGAAAATGATACTGACTACAAATAAATTCTTCATTGATCGTTATTAGAGATGAGCGAACATACTCG
Source organism: Engystomops pustulosus (assembly GCF_040894005.1). Taxonomy (NCBI): domain Eukaryota; kingdom Metazoa; phylum Chordata; class Amphibia; order Anura; family Leptodactylidae; genus Engystomops; species Engystomops pustulosus. The sequence continues at coordinate 6,765,875 of NC_092416.1, read as the reverse complement.
TCTGAGCTTGATGCTGGTTGGAGCATTAGCGTACTCGAAACTGCTCGTTGCTCGGACGAATACTTCGCCCGCTCGAGAAAATGGCAGCTCCCGCCGTTTTGCTTTTTGGCGGCCAGAAACAGAGCCAATCACAAGCCAAGAGACTCTGCACTCCACCCAGCATGACGTGGTACCCTTACACGTAGATAGCAGTGGTTGGCTGGCCAGATCAGGTGACCCTGGGATAGACTAGCCCCTGCCTGCGCTGCTCGGATCATTCTGTGTCTGGATGCCGCTAGGGAGAGAGCTGCTGCTGGTCAGGGAAAGCGTTAGGGTGTTCTATTAGAATAGTGTTAGGCAGGAGTGATTCTACAAGAACCCAACAGCCCTTCTTAGGGCTAGAATAGCATTATATTTAATTTTTTTTGGTTTGCTTGTGGCTGGGCTTGCTGGCACTAGTAGTGCAGCTAGTACCATATTGTGAGGAATTTGCAGGGGGACTTGCTACCGTTGTGTTTAGCTCTTAGTGACACGCATATCCACCTCAAACACCGAAGTGGGACAATTTATTAGGGGTTTGATTGAATTAGACACAGTCTGCTTTTTGTTTTCTTTTTTTTTTTTTTCAAAACTAAAAGTCATCAGGCACAGCACAAAATCCAGTTGTGTGCTGTCAGTGTATGTTAGAAACTAGCCATAGCAATAGGATAGCATCGTTTTGTTAAAAACACAAAAAAACACAAAAAAAAATTTACACTTTAATTAATAATGTTGCTAACGTCCTTTTGTATGACTGGCTCAATTAAGGAGTTGCTCTGGTCTAGCATCAGAGATGGTAAATTTAGAGAATTAGGGAAGTCAGATTTTTTGTTAGGTTGGTCTGGTGTGTTTACTAGATTTGGGTTGGGTAGATTATAAAGCTGTTGGTAGAATTGCCTCATTTCCTCCGCTATTTTTTTAGTATCAGTCTCTCTAGCCCCCCCCCTGGTGTAGTGATAGCTTGTATGAAATTCTTTCCTTTTTCTTTGTGTAGCTGCTGTGCCATTAATTTGCTGGTCTTATCCCAGTGGGCATAATATTTGAATTTAGCTCTTTGGTAATTCTTTGCAGCTTTTATATTTAAGAGATCTACTACTTTCTCAGGAGCTTTAATTCTTCCCCTTCTTTGGTTGTATCATGCTTCCCATGCGAGTGGCAGGGGTAGTTCTGCAAGCTTAGGGTCTCTGAAATAGTTTCCAAGTTTTTCCTTTATGTCTAGAGCAGTGGTGGCAAACCTATGGCACGGGTGCCAGAGGTGGCACTCTAAGCCCTCTCTGTGGGCACCCAGGCCATCACCCAGCACAAAGGTCACCATTCAGGATTCCTCCTCCTGCAGTCACAGGGAACCCAGAACGTGCCATATTCTGCACTATTTTAAAGTGACTTGAAGTACAGGAGGAGTGGATTATCATTGAAGCCCCTTCTCAGGGCCTGTGATTCATCCCATTAGAGGGACCTTAGAGGAAAGCTACAATAATAATCCACATTGCTCCATCTTTGTACTGTATTGGTGTCTTCAGGACACCAATACGTTTGAATCTGTGACAGAGCTGGGAGCAATAAGTTACTTTAAATTGGCATTTGGCACTTTGGGAAAAATATGTTGCTTTTGGTTGTAGTTTGGGCACTCAGTCTCTAAAAGGTTCGCCATCACTGGTCTAGAGCGTCCTTTTCTGAGTCTAATAGTGTTTCGTTCGATTTCCACACATTTGTTCTTTCCGGCAGGGTTTGGAAGCTCAGTGCTGATGTGACAGGTGAGTGGTCTGAGATTGTTATCTGACCCATTAATCAGCTCCTTATCATATTGGCCATTGAACTGTCTATTAGTATGTAGTCAAGCCTTTGATAAGACTTGTGTGTATTTGAATAGTGAGAATAGTCTTTCTTAGATGCATTGCATATACGCCATGTGTCTATTAGGTTGAATTGTGCTAGTGATTTGCGTAAAGCGTTTAGAGCTTTTCTTGAGTGGTTAGATTTGCCGTTAGAAGAATCTATCAAAGGATTGAGGATAGAGATGAGCGAGCACTAAAATGCTCGAGTGCTCGTTATTCGAGACAAACTTTTCCTGATGCTCGAGTGCTCGTCTCGAATAACGAGCCCCATTGAAGTCAATGGGAGACTCGAGCATTTTTCAAAGGGACCATGGTTCGGGAATAAAATGTGTTATTTAATTGAAAAAGAATGTCTTCTGATAAGTTATCAGATGTATGCAAACATCTGCAATCTATTCTTCACTGTTCCGCGCGTATATTATCTCCCGACAAGTTATCAGATGTGAAGAACAGTGAAGAATAGAATAAAAACAGTGACCACAGGATCATTTAAGTGAAAAACACAGTGAAAAACACAGTGAAGAATAGATTACAGATGTTTGGCACATCTACTTACTTGTCGGGAGATACGTGTGGAATGTCTCTGTGCTGCTCCCCGATGTCTCTGTGCTGCTCCCCGATGTCTCTGTGCTGCTCCCCGATATCTCTGTGCTGCTCCCGATGTCTCTGTGCTGCTCCCCGATGTCTCTGTGCTGCTCCCCGATGTCTCTGTGCTGCTCCCGATGTCTCTGTGCTGCTCCCCGATGTCTCTGTGCTGCTCCCCGATGTCTCTGTGCTGCTCCCGATGTCTCTGTGCTGCTCCCTGATGTCTCTGTGCTGCTCCCGATGTCTCTGTGCTGCTCCCCGATGTCTCTGTGCTGCTCCCCGATGTCTCTGTGCTGCTCCCCGATGTCTCTGTCCTGCTCCCCGATGTGTCTCTGTCCTGTTCCCCCGATGTCTCTGTCCTGTTCCCTGATGTCTCTGTGCTGCTCCCCGATGTCTCTGTCCTGTTCCCCGATGTGTCTCTGTGCTGCTTCCCGGTGTCTCCATGCTGCTGCTCCCCGGTGTCTCTGTCCTTCTCACCGTGTTCTTCACACATATATATTGTTCTTCACATAGTATTTTGTTCGCACCGTTCCGCCGTATCTCCCGACAAGTAAGCAGATGTGCCGAACATCTGTAATCTATTCTGCACTGTGTTCTTCACTTAAATGATCCTGTGGTCACTGTTTTTATTCTATTCTTCACTGTGTTTTTTTAATTAAATGCTCGATCTCGAGCAGGGGAAATACTTGTCCGAGCAACGAGCCGTTCCGAGTACCCTAATACTCGAACGAGCATCAAGCTCGGACGAGTATACTCGCTCATCTCTAATAGAGGACTATGTTGAGGTCTCCTCCTATTATCCTTAGACCATCTGTTAATGTGTCTATTTTTGTCAGAGTATCTTTTAGCCGGGTTATCTGGCCTGTATTTGGAGAGTAAAGTGCTATCAAGGAAACCGCTACATTCCCAATTTTCCCATTTACCAGTAGAAATCTACCTTCTGGGTCACTCCATGTCGGTGTGTGTGTGAAGGGAACCCGTTTGTTTATTGGAATGCTTACCCCTCTAGCCGCTTATTTACCGGTGCTGTGGTAGGTATGTGAGAATAGATTAGCAGGTAATCTCGGTATTTTGTCCTGCTTCCAGTGTGTCTCTTTTGCATTTTCTCTTTTGAGCAGTACAAAAACTTGAGACCTCTTTTGAGGTGCGTTCATCCCTCGTACATTAAAGGTGGTTACTCGTATATCAGCCATTTCCCACTATATTTGTGTCTACCTAAGTTTTTCTATATAAAACCTGTGTCACTTAAATCAGTGCATAACATTTCAAAGAAATGAACTTTGGCGCCACAGGAACCTTCTGCAGCTGCTCTTCTACAACTTTAAAACTAACGTGAGAGGCCCTAGCCTCATAATTCCTGTAGAGAACCCAGGTTGCCGCCTTCATAGAGTTTAAACTTTCCGCGAAGGCGGGAGCCCTGGGGGGAGGGGTAATCAACATGTTGCCTGATTGGGGGTTACAACTCAAGCAATGTAAAGATTCTATTTTGGAGGCCATTCCTCAAGCCATCCTGGGCAAATCAATTGTGTCCACTCATATTTCCATCTAGGATATAACAACAATTAAAATGTACCGTATAAACCTGTAAGTTCTTAGCTGGTGGTCATCTTCTTGACCTCTTGTAGGCGACTTGTACTTGGATGGGAGGCCAGTCAGTCGTTACTCATCTTTTTCTTCATTTCGGTGTCTTTGCTTTGCCCGCTGGGGTCCACTTCTCCACTTGTGGCAGCAGGGGTAGTTCTGCGTCCTGTTCCATGACGGGTAACCAGGATTGTATAACCAGCGGTTCTATTTCCAAGATATGCCAGGCCTTACGTAGATCTTCAGGAGTCTTGATAGTGCATCTTCTGCCTGCAGACTGAAAGGTAAGGCCAAAGGGAAAGAGCCACTTAAACAATATATTATTGTGCCTTAGATGGTCTGTGAGAGGCTTAAGTAGCCTACGCTTATACAGGGTGGAAGGAGCTAGATCCTGGAATATAAAAATCTGCTGTTCATCAAAGGTGATATCTTTTTTCTCCCTTGCTGCTATTAATATATCTGCTGCATCTCTGTAGCCTAGCAAGCTGCAGACAACGTCTCTCGGTGGGTCTGAGCCTTCAGGTGGTGGTCGCAGGGAGCGGTGTATGCGCTCGATTGTGATGGAGTTAGCTCTTTCTACAGTTAGCAGATCTCCAAAGAGTGCCAAGAGTGCCCAGATCTCCAAAGAGAAGCCCCTTATCCTAATATTTTACGTCTGCTGCGGTTTTCCTGGTCCTCTATGAGGAGTAGGGCTGTATTCAGTGCATCCGACTGTTGCTCAAAGTTGCTTGCCGCAGCACTATGGTCAGTGATGGCTGCTTGTGTGTCTTCTAGTGCTTCCACCCTCTGCCCTATTGCTCGTACCTCTTTATGGATGGCTCCTAGCTCTTCCATCACCGGTGAGAGTGCTTGTGCCAGAAGCTTCTTCAGCATGGGTCCGGACAGCGGGACCGCTTCCGATGTTGAGGTCTCCTCTGTACCGCTCTCTGCCTATGAGTCATCTTGCTGCTCCTCGCCTGCTTCATTTCGGCGGACATTTTGTGAAGTTTCGCAGGTGGCATGGTCAGCTTTATGTGGAGGAATTTCTCCATATCACCTTGGCCTTTTCTTCCTCTGGGTGTTTCTGGCCGTTCCTGCGCCCTCTCCTTTAGCATTTTGCCCATTTTGGGGTGAGTCAGGGTCGCTATTTAGTAAGCTTTAGAGTTGTAATGCCGGAGCTCTCAGCTACACGTCCGCCATTCAGCTCAGTCAGGCTCCGCCCATTTTGATGCTTTTTTATTAAGCCGCCAAAACCCCATTAATATCTATGTCACTCCAGGTAGGTCAAACATTGTAATATACATTCCAGCAATAATGGAGCATAACCCGTCACTGGAAAACCGAGAAATGGAAGGAGAGCTGCAGAGGCCCTCCCCATTCCATCATACATGCTCCTCCCATAACCAATATGGCTCCGCCCGTAGTAGTGATCCTGCAGTCATGTGCACCACATGTCAGCAAGTGCCAGGGGTTTCTTCCAGGTAATCTGTCTGTACACTTTAGGCCTCCGTAGTCTACGTTGGTTGAACGCTGTGTCTATTATACTCCATTTTGGATCCCAGGTAAGTGGATTGGTTACACACTTACACTATTCTTCACTATCAACAGTCAGGACCAGCCCACAAAATGATTAATTTCTGATATATGCCTGGATCATGGCTTTATCATTACAGTATTTGTTGTGTTTTTATTGGACCACTTTTTAATATTTTGATATGTTGCAATATGTCCAGATTTATTATGGATGTAAACATCATGAGATATTGATATTTTATGGATGATGACTTATCACTTGCTACAGAAAGGCTCCAGCTATGAGGGATCCACGATGCCGCTGCCCACGGCGGGCTCATGGGAAATTAAGTGCACTGATTTTTTCTTATACTAAATTCTGGAGGGCTGCTTTTTTACTTCTTTATTTTTTTCGTTACGCTCGGCCTTAGTGCTGCTTTCTTCCATTTATAAACACCGGGGATCATAGTTAGAAAATATTTTGTGATCACTGGATTACTTTATAATAATGTACGGTAATCTCCACTAGAACAGGGTTTAAAGAGAACCCGTCAGGCAAAATAACCCCCCTAAACTAAATATATTTTCATAAACTGCCATTAGAGAGCATTGCTTCTATCCCTTCATTGTCCCTCTACATGCCTGTAACCCTAAGCAATGAGGTCCTAAAGCTGTATGCAAATGACCTGTGAAATGTCCAATGAAGCATTAGCATATTCAAGCTGTCCAGCTTATTCATGAGTGGGAGGTACAGCCACACCCCCAGTGTTTGACTGACAGCCTGTATAATGATGTGAGGCTGTATAATGATGTGCTTCCTGGTGCTGGTGGCCACACCCCCTGCAGGCTGTGTGTGTATAGGAGAGATACAACAGGTCCAGGCTGCTTTACTATACATTACACACAGACATGAGCAGGGGGAGGAGAGGGGAGGGGTAACAGGGGTGACATCACTGCCTCTGACCATGTGACCAGCCTCATTTACCTAATAAAGATGATTTTGCAATGATTAATGTATGAAATGACTAGATAAAGGCTGTGATGGGATCCTTGTGAGCTGCTCCAACAGGTAGTAGTGACAGGACAAGTGAAACAGACCTGATGACAGGTGTCCTTTAAAGGGAACCTGTCATCAGCCATTGGCCTAATAAACCCCCACCAGAATATTATCAAACAGCGTAACACCTTCTTGTTACTGTTTCTTTCATGGTCCAGATTGGTAGCATCATCTACAAAATCAACTTTGAAGTGAGATGTAATTTGGTTGTATAAAGTCAAGGAGGTGGAGAGTTTAACACTGACGTCAAGGAGGGGAGCCTCCTCCTTTGTGATTGACATCATGCATCGGACTTCAGGAGATCTGGTTAGTGTTGTCTCTGGATGCAGGACCATCAGAAACTTGAAAGGGGCTTTGACTTCAGTTTTAAAAGCTCCACCTCCTTGACTTTATACAACCAGTGTGCATCTCACTTCAAAGGAGATTTTCTGGATGATTCCTTCACACCGGGTCATGAAAGAAACATAATCTGGAAAGTGTTCGGCTGCTTGGAAACATACTGCTAGTGGTTTATTAGGTCAATTTCGGCTGACAGGTTCCCTTTAACATAATTACCAAATTAAATCAACAAAAATTCTTTAGTTTGCAAAAAAACATGATGATCATTCAAGAACAGAGAAAGGTTAAACAGGAAGTCCCCGGGTTATGTACAAGATAGGTTTCCGGAGGTTTGTTCTTAAGTTGAATTTGTTTGTAAGTTGAAACTATACTTTATAATTGTGGATCCAGACAAAAAAAATTGGAGTTTAAATATTTTTTGCTGTAATGGCACTAAGGATCATCAATAAAGCGTCATTAATGACACCTTACAGCTGATCATTGCAGCTTGGGACTATAGTAAAGCATTCAGAAAGCTTCACCAGGGTTCAGAGGGGTCTGTCTGTAACTAGGGGTCGTCTGTAAGTTGGGTGTGCTTAAGTAGGGGACCGCCTGTAATGACATTTTCTGAAGGTTCCACCAGTCACCGAATGGGAATGACTTCAGCAGATCTGCAGCGATAGGACATTACTAGTCTCTGACAAGGAGCTGCTGGGATATTGTTCCCAGTCTCTTCCTCTGTTCTGTGGATATTTTGGACAGAACTTTGCCATCAATGATTTTCATTTCATTGTTTCAGTGTTTTCTGCTTCACCAAGGAAGGAACCACATGTTGTTGAAGAAGGTTCTGATACACTCCTGCATTCACGCTGCCATGTTTCTGTAAGAAAGATCGAACATTCCGTAAACCATGACACTTCCTCCACCACTTTTCACTGACTTCCTTACACACTTTTGGTTTAGTCTTTCTCCAGTTTGTCAATGCACCTCATGATTCCTATCAGATCCAAATCAATTAAACTTAGTTTCATCAAGTAAATAAACTGTGTCCACGGTGAGTTTAGCTTTGTGATTCTTTCTGCTAATGAGAGATCAGTTGAAGCAGTTACCCCATGAAGATTATCCGCATGATCCTGTCCTCTCTTGAATTTGTCTTTCGGCAGTGATTGTCCTTCTTGGGGCACTTAATTGAGTTTGTGCTGTTGTTAATATGCGAGATTCTAGAAATCAAATACTTGGAATGACCGACTTCTCTTCCTGTGGCTGATTGAGTCACCAATTTGGCCTTTATCTGGAGAACCTGCTGCCGGAGGGTCCAGCTACAAAAGAGTCGCGTGCAACAACCCTGATGTACAGAATGTAGAGATTTTCAGTGGGAGTTGAGTGGGAGTTGTGAGTGGTTGTACAGTTATGCGCGTGCCCCGGGGTGTACAGAGGGAACATGAGACCTTGTATTCCTCGTCATGTCTGTAGTGTATGATCATGTATCTTATATCACAGTCTCTGATCTGTACAGACCTTTACCTCCCACACAAACACTCAGGAGAGCGGCAGCGCTGCTGGTTATTGCCTCCTCACATTTCTATCCCGGACCCTGTGCAGGTAGGAAGCAAAATCCAGACCCCAGCGGAGAGGAGCCCCCGACATGTCCAACCTGCCGATACTTGTCTGTCTACTGGCGGCTGTGATTCCCCAAGGTGAGGAGCCGGAGATTTACTCCATTATTACAAGTTTTATATTTGTTTTATTGTTTAGATATATAAATAGACAAAGATCTTGAGGTTTGTGAAAGGATCCGGAAGAGGGTCCGAAATGTTTCACTTGGGTAAATTAAGAACACACTCGTTTTTTTTAAACCAATTTTTCAATTGCAGTCTAATTTTTTTGGGAATAGACAGATACGAGATAGATAGATAGATAGATAGATAGGAGATAGATAGATATGAGATAGATAGATAGATAGATAGATAGATAGATAGATAGATAGATAGGAGATAGATAGATGGGAGATAGATAGATAGGAGATAGATAGGAGATAGATAGATAGATAGATAGATAGATAGATAGATAGATAGATAGATAGATAGATAGATAGATATGAGATAGATAGATAGATAGATAGATAGATAGGAGATGGATAGATAGATAGATAGATAGATAGATAGACAGACAGATAGATAGATAGATAGATAGATAGATAGGAGATAGATAGGAGATAGATAGATAGATAGATAGGAGATAGATAGATAGATAGATAGATAGATAGATAGATAGATAGATAGATAGATAGGAGATAGATAGATAGATAGTGTGAGACACTGAAGGGGTTAACTGTGGATGGGCGGTATGTTTCCCCTAGGTTTTGCTATTATGCAAGGCCTTAGTGCTGAGGTTGGGTGTCCAGCACCTTGGACACAGGTGATGGGAGCAGCCCAATCAGCCTTTTTTTAAACCGCTCAGCAGAGCTCAGAGTGTTGTCTCTCTCTGGAAGAAGGCTGGAGAGCACACAGCCCTGACCTCTGTGCCTGGAGCAGCCAAGTGATTTTGTATAGTGGTGAGTTAGAGAATCACTGTATAGTTAGCACCCTGACGGGTAGGATTTTTGTTTATTTAATGCCTGAATGTGAAGGCTGTTTTATTTTGCTGCTACAATAAACGCAGGCGAGACCTGTTTTGGACTGTACCTTGGTGTCACTGTCTTGAACTGCATCACAGCACCCCGCTACCACAGTCTCTACTGGGCCAAATCTCCAACATATGGTGCTTCGGATTGCGGGCAGTTCAAAAAGACACACACCTGAAAGGCTGGCTACATCCTGCAACATTGCATGGCCTGGGTGAAAGCAGCAGGCAAATTGCAGGATAAAGCCAAGATGGAGGACTTTATTAAAGCCATGCTCCAGCAACAGGAGGAGAGATCCCGCCAGCAGCAGGAGGAGGCCAGAGCTAATCGGCAGCAGCAGCAGGAAGAGTCCCAGGCTAATCGACAGCTGCAGCAAGCCATGCTCCAGCAGCAGGAGGAGAGGTCCCGACAGCAGCAAGCCATGCTCCAGCAGCAGGAGGAGAGGTCCCGACAGCAGCAAGCCATGCTCCAGCAGCAGGAGGAGAGGTCCCGACAGCAACAAGCCATGCTCCAGCAACAGCAGGCAGAGTCCCGAGCCATGCTACAGCAGCAGGAGGAGAGGTCCCGACAACAGCAGGCAGAGTCCCGAGCCATGCTACAGCAACAGCAGGCAAAGTCCCGAGCCATGTTCCAGCTGATGATGGAAAAGTTTTCTGGCGTTATGGCAGCACCGCAAGCGACGACTACTGAGGGGTCCCATACTGGTTTGCAAGGGTACCCGGTTGTCCAGCATTCCGCACGGGCTGCAGTGCAGAAGGCTTTACAAAAGATGACGGCGACCGACGACGTGGAGGCTTATCTCACTGTGTTCGAGCGAGTAGCTGAGCGAGAGGAGTTACCAGCTGAGCAGTGGGCAGATGTCCTGGCGCCGTTCCTGACCGGCGAATCGCAGAAGGCCTACTACGACCTGAGTGAAACGGAGGCCCGTGAGTACCCCCAGCTAAAGGCGGAGATTCTGGCTCGTCTTGGGGTCACCGTTCAAGTTCGTTCCAGCCGGGTCCACCAGTGGGCATACTCTGAAAAACTACCCCCGCGCTCCCAAATGCATGACCTGATCCATCTTGTCCGGAAGTGGCTACAACCCGATGACTGCACCCCAGCACAGATGGTCGAGAGAGTGGTTCTTGACAAGTTCACCCGTTCTCTGCCCTCTCGGCTCCAGCGGTGGGTTGGACAGGCCGGTCCCACAAATGCTGAGGAACTCGTGTCCCTAGTAGAGAGATATCGGGCTACGGAGGATTATCCCTCCCACACGAAGCAGTGCCAGTGACAAGGCCATTAAACCATCTGGTAGGACTGCTACTGCAGAAAAAGGGAAACAGGTCAGGTTGGGAGGGGGTACACTGGGGGGCTTGGATACACAGAAACCCAGTGAGGCTCGTGACAGAGGTCATAGCCGTATCCAGTGCTGGCGATGCCATGAAATGGGCCATATTGCTGCCAACTGTCCCCTGTCAGTGGAGCCAATGGACTGCAACCAGACCCGGCGAATGTCACTGTTTGCCCGGCCGGTTCTGGCTGCCGAGTCAGTCACGGATGCAGAACCCCAAGTGTGCAAGGTCACAATCGGTGGTCACACAGTGGAAGCCTTGCTAGACTCAGGGAGTCTGGTTACCCTGGTGCGGGGAACTTTGGTTGATCCTGGACTGTACAGTGGGCGTAAAGTGGGAGTGTTGTGTATACATGGGGACACTCGCGAATATCCCACTGCTGTCATCAACCTACATACACCTTGTGGTACTATTACCCATGAAGTGGGGGTGGTGGGGGCCCTGTTTCATGAGGCTATTATCGGCAGAGACTTACCGGTGTTTTGGGACCTCTGGAGACGAAGACCCACCTCAGGTGTTGTTGCAGATAATGGACATCAGGTATGTCCAGCCTTGGCCCCTGAACCCTTTGAGGCCGATGTACCCACACCAGCAGTAGGGGTGACCCCATGTGATGAATTCTCTCCCCTAGAGGTCCTAGCTGGTGAGGTCGAGGGTCACGAGGAGGTGGCCGACATGCCGGACCTTGAGTTTTCCCGTGAGAATTTTGGGGCTGCACAGCTACAGGACCCTACCTTGGTTAAAGCACGGGAGAATGTTAAGGTGATAAATGGGGTACTCCAAATACCAGGGGCTGACAAAATATACCCCCGAATGATGATTGTTGGGGAGATGTTATACAGGGTCGACCAGATACGGGGTGAGGAGGTTGAGCAACTTGTAGTACCCCAATCTCACCGTAGGCTGGTGCTAGAGTTGGCACACAAACATGTGCTGGGAGGGCACTTAGGTGCTGAGAAGACCCGGGAGAGGATCCTGCAGAGATTTTTCTGGCCCGGGGTGTGGGAGGAGGTAAACCGGTATTGTAGCTCCTGCCCTGAGTGTCAACTTACTGCCCCGGTGTCCCACTTCAGGAGTCCTTTGGTCCCGCTACCAATCATAGAGGTGCCATTTGAACGGATTGCAATGGATCTGGTTGGCCCCATAGTCAAATCCTCAAGGGGGCACCAATACATCCTGGTTATCCTGGACTACGCTACGCGGTATCCCGAGGCGATTCCATTAAGGAACACCTCCTCCAAAAATATTGCTAGGGAGCTGTTCCAGGTATTCTCACGCACAGGCCTCCCCAAAGAAATCTTGACTGACCAGGGTACCCCATTCATGTCTAGGGTAATGAAGGAGATGTGTAAGTTACTGCAGGTTAAACAGCTCCGCACTTCTGTGTATCATCCTCAGACAGATGGCCTAGTCGAGAGGTTTAACAAGACCTTGAAGGGGATGCTAAGGAGGGTGGTCAGCAAGGATGGGAAGGACTGGGATTGTTTGTTGCCCTATTTGATGTTTGCCATACGTGAAGTTCTCCAGTCCTCCACGGGTTTCTCACCCTTTGAGCTGTTATATGGCCGTTCCCCACGTGGGCTTTTGGATATAGCCAAGGAGACCTGGGAACAGGAGAGGACCCCCCACCGTAGTGTGATAGAACACGTCTCCCTTATGCAGGACCGCATAGCGGCGGTAATGCCCCTTGTAAAGGAGCACATGACAAGGGCACAAGAGGCCCAGTCTAGGGTCTACAATAGGTCAGCCAGACTCAGGACCTTTAACCCAGGCGACAGAGTGCTAGTTCTGGTGCCCACCGTTGAGAGCAAGTTCTTGGCAAAATGGCAAGGACCATATGAGGTCATGGAGAAAGTGGGGGAGGTTAACTACAAGGTATCTCAGCCGGGGAGGAGGAAACCCGAACAGATATACCACGTGAACCTCCTAAAGCCATGGAGGGAAAGAGAGTCCCTGATAGCCGTGGGAGTAGAAAAAGCGTCTGTCCCCAAGAAGGTGACACCGGAGGTAGGTGTACCCGATGCCAAGGTGCCTGAAGTACAGATCCCGGAGTCCCTCTCCAGGGCCCAGATTCAGGAAGCGAAGGAGTTTGTGCTCCGAAATGTGGATGTGTTCTCTAAGTTACCGGGACGTACTTCAGTCATCAAGCATGACATCGTAACCGAACCCCACATCCGGGTACACCAAAAACCCTACCGGGTCCCGGAAGCGCGCCGGAAAGCCATATTCGAAGAAGTCAGGCAGATGTTAGACCTGGGGGTTATCGAGGAGTCTAAAAGTGACTGGTCGAGTCCTATTGTGTTGATTCCCAAACCTGATGGTTCCCTACGGTTCTGTATTGACTTTAGGAAGTTGAACGAGGTGTCCAAATTTGATTCTTATACCATGCCCAGGGTTGACGAGTTGATAGAACGACTTGGACAGGCTAGGTTCTTCTCCACCCTTGACCTGACGAAAGGGTATTGGCAGGTACCCCTTACTGACAGGGCCAAAGAGAAGACCGCTTTTGTTACCCCTGATGGGCTTTTTCAGTACGTGGTACTTCCCTTTGGGCTACATGGGGCTCCCGCCACATTCCAGAGGTTAATGGATCTCGTGCTAAAACCTCACCGGAGATATGCCTCGGCCTACTTAGATGACATCATAGTTTATAGTAACGATTGGGAGAGTCACCTGGCCAAGGTGCAAGCAGTGGTAGACTCCCTGAGGGCAGCAGGGCTGACAGCGAACCCCCAAAAATGTGCTCTGGGTCTGGAAGAGGCCCGTTACCTGGGGTACCGTATTGGGCGAGGTGTCATCAAACCCCAAGTAAATAAAGTGGAGGCGATCCAGCAGTGGCCACGACCTATGAGCAAGAAGCAAGTGAGGGCTTTCCTAGGCATAGTGGGCTATTATCGCCGATTTATCCCCGATTTTGCTACCATAGTGGCACCCCTGACTGACCTGACCAAGGGTAGCAGGGCGGTGATGGTAAAGTGGAGTGAAGAGGCTGAGGGGGCGTTTCAGCGACTTAAGACGGTTTTGTGCGAGGGAC